>NC_133483.1:19415113-19554018 GCF_025370935.1 Choristoneura fumiferana
CTTCCGTAGAACTCACCTAGATATACATAATAGCTTGTTTCCCGCGAAATCGACTGCGAAGAACTTATTATCGCGGGAGCAATATAGTTATTCAAGCGTTATGACTGGGGTGGTCAAACGTCATTACCGTCCCATGTTTATTAGTCCAAATTCGTAATTCGTTTGTTTGTTATGTCTTTTTTTATTATTTAAATTTTACAGTGCATCGCGCTAGATTTAGTATCGGTATTGTCTTTAGTCTTTCATAAACATTTAACGCTGAGCATCGTCATGTTTTTTTACCCGACTGCGAAGAGGAGGGTTATGTGTTTGGACGCGTATGTATGTATGTATGTCTATTCCTATGTCTCTCGTAACTACTCAACGGCTGAACCGATTCTAATAAATGATACGTCATGGATTCGTCTTATTATAATACTTGGCCGCATCGTTTAATGACGAAAAAAACGCATCAAGGGCGTTGAATATTGACCCTCCTATGTCCTTTTCAGGGTGTCAAACTATCTCTATGCCAAATTTGAAAACTATCGGTTGAGTAGTTTGGGCGTGAAACCGTCAAACAGACATATATTCGCATTTATACATGTAAGAATGTGTCTACACTAGCCTTTACTCGAGCCTTCGCTCAAAGAATCGTTAGGCCTAGCATTTGAATTTAAATTCTAGAATATAACATACGAATTTAGAAAAAATACCTACAACGTGTTTTTTATTTCCCTTGTAAGAAGAACTACCGAGCGAAATTTCATGTTTCTAAACTTTTCCTGTCGATTCCGACGTTTTACGTAGTATTCCGTTCCGTCATAAATAAGTGATCACTTTTGTACTTTGTCGCTTTCAGTCGGTAGGCAATTTCGTAATGGCTTTTCAAACATGACGCTAAAATGACAAGGCACAAAAGTGATCACTTATTTATGACGTTGACTATACACATTTCAACTACATGTGGGATATCTAGCAAACATCTAGCTAGAGTTACCTACATACATACATACATATTAATCTACATAATAGTCTGGTTTAACGTGCAACCGTGCTAGAGCAACAAATGTATTCACAAACTTTCACGTTTTTATAATATTTATATCGGTTTAAGGAATTTATAGTATTAAAGAAGGAAATTATGAATATTAAAAGTTGGTAGTGTAAAGCTGTGTACGATACACGAAGAAAGAAAATGTTTAAGTATTCTCCGAACGGTAATATTGTAGAATTCCGTCGTGATGTTCTTGTGAGTGATTATTAAAAAGTTTACCACGATGTAGTTACTCAGCCACAAAAAATATTCTTAGGGGACCTCAATTTTCAGTTCCACAATTCAAAGACTAGAAAATAATAAGAAAACTCACCTCCAAGCAATGTATGAAGCCCGGGAAAGTCCGGACAGTTATCACACGGCGGCCCTCCGACACCTCCTTTATCCGGACACCCTGCGGACAAGGAAAACAATATTAAAACAATGCAACATCAACCCATCTTTGTTCACTAATATACCTCATTGTCTCCGAGACTCAAAGAACTAAAGCCCTTAGTCATTACGCTATAAATCTTTTGTCTCATTCCTTTGTCATCTGATTCACATTCGCTGTAACTATCCGATGAAGTGGAATATTCACTCTCTCTTCTAATAAAAAGCTTAAAGATCCCTGTTTCTCTCACACCACGATTCTCCTTCTCTTTTCAATTGGCTGTTCGTTTCTTCCTGTGAATCCGGAAAGGCACTTGCTTCAGTCTAGGTTGCGCGACGTATGTTAACTTCGGGACGGTCTTTTTATAAAGTTTCTCGTATTCTTCTACAGTTACTCCGCAGATAGAGACAAGTTCTTTTCTAATCTGTTCTTTTCCTTCAGGATCCCTCCAGTAAGTTTCTTTTGTTCTCACTCCGAGATAGTAATCTAAGTCTCTTTCACCGAAATCATTATCGTCTTCTGTCAATTCTTCTCTGTTTTCGTTTGGTCTTCGCTCTGTCCAAATTCATCCTTCTTTGTCAACAATCGGTATCTTTTGTTGGGCATTTTTTCATCAGAACGCAGTATTAGACGACAAGAACTCGTCGTCTTTCTGTAGACGGAAGCCACTGATTCCCTGCGTCTTTTCATCTCGTTTCTTTTATTGTTCTTTCTGGTTATCAAACTCTTGATTCTGAACACTAATTTCAAGATTTTAGTCTTCCAGTTCATCTCATATTATATTTACTGCCATAATATGTTGAGCGCGTTTTAAATGGAACCGATTGGCGTTCTAGCACTGCTTGGAAAAGATTTCTCCAGCGAAACTATTTTAAAACGTATACAAAACATGTTACACGATCTTAGTGGAATTTTCCTCAGAAAAAGGGAGGAACTGAATATATTGCGGGCAAACGAGGGTCCTCCGTCGAGGGTGATGGCAGAATAGACCTTTTACGATTCAATCGACAGAGTGGTCACCTGCCCATAGGTACAAACCGACAGCCAATATAACTTGATCTCAGCTCCGCTCGCACTAGACTGGGTTCGTTTAAGATAGAGTGCGCTGTGGTGGTTGGTGAGGGTCTAGTTGCTCTGGGTTTGTTCGGTGGGTGATAATAGGAAATACTGAGGGTGTGGACGTTTATGGTCAGGCTAACTGGCGCGTATGTGTGCTGTGTAAATGGTAAATGGTGTGACAAATTGCGAGGGTCTTCTTGCTATAGTCTTTATTTGGATTGCGGGGTCGCCGGCATTGTTATGGCCGTGTTTGATTTGTTTGTAAGTGCAGCTACAAAAAAATATTATTGTTATCAAGCTGAAAGTATTTCTGCTATCTATTAAATACTCCCGCTTTATGAAATGTTTTCGTTTAATTTGTGTTGTATGCCTTTACAAGGAGTTAAAAAACTTAGTACTGTGTCATAATGAGCTTCCCCTTGGCATATATTGCGCTTCTGATATTGGCGACTTACTTAAGAATAGAATAACGTCAAGCGTGATGCAACCATCACCTTAACCCAGACTCTTTGACCAAAAGGACAATGTAGGTATTGTTTTAAAGTTTATTTTTAACTTATTTTCTGGTTACTCCATCTAGTGAACTTCAGCGAAACTAAATAAAATCTAGCCCTCATTTAGTTACACACAATCACAATAGAGGGCTGTTAAACTGCTCGCGCAATGTAGTATCCACAACAAGCAACACGTAACTGTGTATTAGTAGCGCCATCTATGGGCGAGTAGCAGAACTAATTACACGAGTTCTTACCGAATTATTTACACTGCTGATGGATGAATGTTATCTATCATACATAATTTTTTGTTAATTCATTTTGTTAGTAATATTCAATCGGCCAGATTGCATTAGCGTAAAAAATTTAGTATTGCTTGTAGAATTAGCGTAGAATATTTATCCGAAATAACAAAGATAATAACAAAAACAATAACGTCCACTTGCAGGATTTTTAATCTAGGTTTAAGTGGTCTTAAGTCCTGTCAGTTCCATACAAGAACTGACAGTTTAAGCCTTAAATCGAGATTTAAGCCTACAAGACGTCCTAAGATTCAACTTCACCAAAATTGAACAGGCGGTTCACTAATTTACATTACCTACGAGTAGTAACTACCTACTTACAGATTAATTAATACCTCTTACCAATTTTTTTTAAATGATGTAAATTGAAATCTGTCCTATTCTTGAAGACGCGATTACTTCTCGCGTTTGTACACAAAAGTATTAATTAAGAAGGCTTTCTCGGTAACAAGAGGAATTAAATCGTCATATAATGTTTTCGGTATTAATAGGAAGCCCCACACAAAGCTGTACAGCAATCAAAGGACTCAAAGCGTAACAAAGCTTGAAAATTAAACAATAATAAAAACAGGTATTTTTCTTAAAAAGCCGTGTTAGACAGTTATTAAAAGAGATTACTAAAAGTATGTATAATTAGTGCGTCGGTTCGATTTTCAAAATATATCGGATGCGTATTTGTTAATTTAATTTAAAAAGAAAATTCGTGACATTTTTTTCGTGACAACAAATAAAAGAAAAAGGAAAAAAGAAAATAATTTTTGTCACGAAATGGTCCCAACTCAGCATGATGTGTACCTACACGTGTGTGTGTGATGTTTAAGTAAATAAAATTGATATACACTCCCTTACGTACATTTCGCCATTTATAGTTCCCGCTGTTATGAACTCCTCACTTTTTAGTCCACACGTGCAGATAGCCGGCCAGGATATTTGCTGGCCATCTTGTGTTTGTATTTATCTTTGACATATGTATACAGGGTGGAAACTATAAGTGATCTCACTCGATTATTTCGAAACTATACAAGATATCGAAAAACTATTTACTGATCCTAAAAGAGCTTCATGAGCTCTATCAAATGGTATCAATAATAGGTTACAGAATAAACTGGATCTATACGAAAAATCAATTTTTCCAGCATTTAGTAGAGCCACATGCTCACCATAGCAAGTAAAGCTTAAAACCAATGTTTTCGATAAATAATTTAAATGAGAATGCAATTTACGAGTTTTTTATAAGGGTTTATTATTTAAGTAGAGTTTACCCGCGGCTTCGCACGCGTAAATCATTTGATACAGCAGTGACTTGAAATTCCAAATTCCCGTGGGTATACCCGAAAATTACAGTGTTTTCTATTGACGTTGCATTAAAAACAACCATCCCAAAATTCATGACTCTAAGCCCAAGAGTTGTTTTTTCAAGATTTCATCCCTATCCCGTGGGAATATCGGGATAAAGAGTAGCCTATAATTATATGTTATTCCAGATGTGCAGCGGTCCGTCTAAATGTATAGAAGGTAGAAACATTGAATTTTGCGGATAAATCCTGTTTATTCTGTAACCTATTATTGATACCGTTTGATAGAGCTCGTGAAGCACTTTCAGGACCAGTACCCAGTTATTCGATATCTTGTATAGTTAAGAAATAATCGAGTGAGATCACTTATCGTTTCCATCCGGTATAGACGGCTATAGTTCCGTGTGACGTCACACTTATGAACACTTTTTACTAAGAAGAGACGTCACGGGCTTCCACTCTCGAATTTTGACGCGCTTTATTTTCATAAATTTGACGACCGGATGGCTAAGTGGTTAGAGAACCTGACTACGAAGCTTGAGGTTCCGGGTTCGATTCCCGGCCGGGGCAGATATTTGTATGAATAATACGAATGTTTGTTCTCGGGTCTTGGATGTTCAATATGTATTTAAGTATGTATTTATCTATACAGCGTGTATTTTTGATACTACCTCAAACTTTAAGGGCAATTAGTGAAGGCCCTAATAATCACATTTTATTATGTTTTAGTAAAAAATGACGACTTATTATTTTCCTTACAAAATAAATTAGCACGCAATATATCACTACGCGATACTACTTTACTTTTATTCAAAACGTCGCACTTGTTGACGTGACAGCTGTCACAGAACGCTTCTCTCTCGTATTAAATTATTGTACGCATTACATTGCCGCTCGAAAATATTTCAAAAATTAATTACGCTCTATTAGTTAATTCTAAATTAACAATTTGTTTTGATATCGGTTCACAGCACTTAAATCTTCGTCTGGTTACAGTTTGAGGTAGTATCAAAAATACACGCTGTATAATTATGTTTATCCGTTGCCTAGTATCCATAGTATAAGCTTTGCTTAATTTGGGACGAGGTTAATTGGTGTGAAGTGTCCCATGATATTTATTATTATTATAATTTTTTCTTTGATTGACAAAGCAAAAAGTTGGAAAAGCCCTGATTTTGTCACTTTAAAGTTCAATATCTCAAAAACGGCTGAACCGATTTTGATGAAACATAATATCTAAGAACCATAGCTAGAAAAACTGCTTTCAAATAAAAAAAACCGCATTCGAATCGGTCCAACCGTTTAAGAGCTGCGGTGCAACAGACAGACACACATAGCGGTCAAACTTATAACACCCCTCTTTTTGCGTCGGTGGTTAAAACAATATGAATAGAGCAGTATAAAATTAGGATTTTAATCTTGTCACTTGACTTACTTAAGTCGAAAAATTAACGTGAGGAGAAGTTTTCTAGCAAAATAATAAGGTAAACGTCCCAGTGCTCGACACGCTAATGCCCAATAGACGACACCCTGCTGTCATCTCTATTGCTAATGACATAAGATTAAAGATGGCAACTATTGGGACAGTGACGAGCACTCGTACGTTTATATATGTTAGCTCTTTAGTATGGATCTACTAAAAATGGTTCCCTGTAATGTTCTTAAAAATTAAAATCGCATACATGAACAGCAGCAGAGATTTTAATAAAAGTAAATAAGACACCTGACAAAATTACGGTAACAATTCAATCTTAAAATAATTTCTCGCTGATTGCACCAATTTAATAGCGTTGTTTTGTCCGGACCGTAACGAAGTGGCGCGAACGGGCGTGCAACATTATCAGCTTCTACGTGAGTGGCCACGGACAAAGACCCTAGCCCAATGACAGTGGAAAACCGCCCAAGTACCTGTCTGACTCGCGCCCTGAACATTCCGTAAGTGTACTAATAACAAAAAAAATACAAAAAATACGTTTGTGTTGCATAGTCAGGGCTTGCAATCCTGAGAACCGGATATCCGTATTATCCAGATATCCGCACATTTTCAAATCCGGATAGGAAGCTCTTCATTATCCGGATAACTAGGATAATTCGAATATGTCCAGTGTCCAGCAGTGGACGTCTTTCGGCTGACATGATGATGAATGCGCGCGCGTGGTGTGAGGTTAGTGTAGTGTATACATATACATACATTTCTTGTGTGATTGGTATTGGTTTTTTGGAGTCTTTTTGTATTTTTTATTTCAACTCCAAATTTGTTACTTTTACGGGTTACTCGTATCCCGTGAAACCATAATATCGAAAATACCACCATAATTTGATTGCTTAGTAGCGACATCTCTTGTCTGGGTGAGCGGTTAGTTCCGAAAGAATGTGACGTCTGTCGACGAAACATAGATGTCGCTAGTGCTGTTGCTTAAGTAGCATAGTAGAAATAAGCAACCTTAGTATGTATACATAGGAAAAATTCGTGTCTAGATTCCTGTCCAGCAGTGGGTTATAGCACGCAGCACGGATTGCTGAGGACCTGGGTTCGATTCCCAGTGCTGGTCTCTTTCTGGTTTTTCTGTGCATCCTTGTCTCAGTTTGTATTTTCGATATTGTATTAAGAGGGTTTACATACACATAGTGGACTAAATATGTCTAACTAGACGTCATGGCTGTCATAGCAAAGGAAAAGTGGTCATTTTGTTTTTATTCGATTGATGGCAAACGAGCAAGTGGGTCTGCTGATGGTAAGAGATCACCACCGCCCATAGACGCATTGGCAGAACACATGGGGAGAATGGACGAGAGTCGCTGGACAAGACGAGTCCTTGAATGGAGACCCAGAGCGGATACTCGGGAGCGCGGCAGACCACCGCATGGACGACATTTGACGGCACAGAGGTCGAGACTGGATGAGACGGGCACCACAAGATCGCCAAGAGTGGAAGAAGAGGGAAGAGGCCTACATCCATGGATAACCAAAAGACCACCATGATGATGATGATGATAAGACTTCACCCCCACATCACACGCGTAAACCGTTAGATCCGGCTGTAGAATTGAAATTCCAGGATTAGACTATGAATAGGAAGACGAGGCGTTGGCAGGTCTCCTACTAGGTTAGGGTTGCCATACGTCCCGGTACGCCGGGACATGCCCGGTTTGAAGTATGGTGTCCTGGCGTCCCGGCCGACAAGCAAATTGTCCCGGTTTAAAAATCATAGTTATTTAGTAGGGTGCTGGACATGGTAAATAATAATATACCTAAAATAAACACGACTAACTAGCTAAGCTATAACGTAGCCGATAACGTGTATTTTCCACTTTGTAGCGAAAAGCGCCTACGAACAGGGAACCGGCTGGCGGGTTGCTGGCATTGAATGACTGTGTTAAAAGTTATTTTGTGTTTAGGCAAGGACGAAACCTTTAAAGTTACTTATTGTTGTAATAAAGTTCCTTTTTTTCTACGTTTACTACCTTTTCTTTAAATGTCCCGGTCTGCGTCCCCACACTTATGGCAACCCTATACTAGGTGGACTGCACCGCGAGAGTTGCAGTTTATAGAAGGATGTAAGTGGAGATTTGTCTTTCATTGTGCCGTTCTAACGGGGAGAAGGGGAGGAGACACGGCTTGTTCAGTCATCAGTGGACGTCTCCCAACTGATGCGTCATCGGGGTTTTCAAGAATAGGGCAACTGCCAACTGCCCATCAATTTTTCATCGCAGTTCCGTTGCAGTCAGCACAACTGCATGCTGACTGCTTTTGAAATGTATGAGCAAGTCGGCAGTTGCGGTTACGTTGTAGTTGGAATGTAGCCCGTCTGTACTGGTCCTTATAATTTCTTCAAAGGCCGGAAACAGGCCAGTGACTCTCCATGAGTTGTTGATACTCATAGGCGGCGGTGATCATTTCCCATCAGATGACTTACATGATCGTTTGCCTTCCAAAAAAAGAAAAAAGATTAAAATATTGTTCTTAAAACAACATTTTTTTACATACAAATTGGATCCTCATACTCCGCGCGATTGAGAAAAAAGGCCTTGATGTGTAGGCGGACAAGAGATCCTATATTTCTTTATTCCTTTTGAGACATGAATCCCTAAAAATCAACAGAAAAACGATGCTCAATAGGTATATTGTGTGACAATAAAGAGGAGATAGGTCATCAGTGGAAAGTTAATTAAAGTCGTCCAAAATTAATTATGAAATGTTTTTTCTGCGAAAGGACAGTACTCGTATGGGAAAGAAACTGTACTTTAATTAACCTGCATGAAATAAATAAACATCTTGGGACTCATGGTCATCATCATCATCATCATCATCATCGGCCTATCTTAGTCCACTGCTGGATATAGGCCTCTCCAGTTGCACGCCACTGAGCACGATCCTCGGCCAGTCTCATCCAGTTCTTGCCAGCTAACCTGCGAAGATCATCGCTCCACCTAGTTTGAGGGCGTCGTACGCCACGCTTGCCGATTCGCGGTCTCCACTCAAGAACTCGTTTGCCCCAGCGGTTATCAGTTCTTCGACTGATATGGCCGGCCCACTGCCACTTCAGTTTGCTCATCATAAAATCCAAATAAAAGCATTTAATGTCGCTCTTATTGCGTGGACATAAAGGTTTTTTCTATAGGCTTTTGCCAGGGTTGATCTGGAACTGACTAGAACACAATTTGACTACATTTGATTTTTGCCTAGAGCTTAGTAACTAATAATGGGTCGAACACTCAAAACTGAAAAAACACAAATTGACTAGTACCGAAAAAACCTAGAACACATTTTGCCTACTGTTGTCTTTTGTTTTTGAATGTACAGGCGAGGTCAAAAAATGTAAAAAAAAACAATTTGACTCGACACAGAAATGGTGTCGACGGAGCTCCGCTCACGCGGAGCTCCTATTTCTGTGAGCTTTTGGACCTTCGGGCCGATGCAAACTTAACATAACCCAAACCTACCTATGTTTCTGTGTCGATTAAAATTGGGAAAAAACGAGATTGTGAAAGTAAGCTTCAGTAAAAAAAAATATATAAGAGAATAGAAAAAAATAACAATAATAAACATGGTAAACATTAAAATATTGGAAATAAATTGTCTACCTTGATGTCCGGTTCATGTCACTAGGTATGCTATGTAGGAACAATATGTATTAGTCAATTTGTGTTTTAGTAGATTTGAGTGTTCGACCCATTATGCAGTAGTCACTTTAAGCTCTAGGCAAAAAACAAATGTAGTCAAATTGTGTTCTAGACAGTTCCAGACCAACCCTTTTGCCGACTCCGCGTAGATAGTTGTGGGGAGACGTAGGTCCAACTGTAAATGTCCTAATGATGATGATGCTGATGAATTGAACTGCTAAGTCTAAATATTATAGCTAAAAGTAGGTGTACTACATGGTAGTACTTCTGTGTGGGTGGATAGTATCTATATTACATCATTGGCTTATATTTGGCAAATACTGAGACGTCGAACTACTTGTTCTCATAACTTAGAGTAGCCAAACAATTTAAGTAGTATCACCTGTGAGTTTTCTCTGTATCCCGCGGCGTCCCCTGGTCCTGTGGTGTCCACTGTGGTGTATAATTGAGCAATATTAGTTTTAGCCCATGGACATTAAATAAATTTTACTTACCTCCTCAATATGTTTATTTCACAGGTTTATTTAGTTAAACCTGTGAGACGCTCTCTGTGAAAAATTTGTCTATTATAATCTCGCGGGAACTAGGGCCCATCCTTCAAGTACTTACGGCACACCAATTTTGATGACCATGTTTAGCACATCCCCCCCCCCTCCCCTATTTGTCTACTTATATCTACTTATATTAGTAAGAATTTGTCAACCAAAATTAGAAACTGCAACAACTCACGATCACACGATTATAAGTTAGGTACGGTCCGACTGGTTTCGATCTTTAACGGTCACTACTAGGTTTCATTTAACAGGAGGGGTGTTCTAAAATGATCAAAATTGGTGTGATGTAGTTTTTGGATTATCCTATTTCCATAGGTGTTCATCATCTATCGGTAGCGTCATCTACCGGCATAGTAAGGAGGCGACCGAATGATCGATCCGTGAACGATTGGTAAACATCGCATCACTCCTCGAAATACTCCTTACGTAATGACGTTGACCGTGAATGCCTAATATGGGGCGGCGCGGGCGCAGGGCATAGGCGATTGTTCATTCATCCATAAAAAAAAACAACTATTTTATTCCAGTGAGGGTGTAGCTAATGTGCGCCTGGTAATTGACCCGGAGTGTACAAATATAATTCTAAGGTACGTAATGATCGATTTTTTTTTAAAGATACCTGGGGGGGGGGGGTTTAGTGGCACAGGCGTGGCTTACTTAGGGCATCAAATAATCATAGTCTTAATGCGGCGCTGCACGCCGTAATAATTCGTGGCTTCCAGGTTGTCTCTTTGGAAACGTACACTAACCGTACGCGTCCCGTTTTCGGGAGTCATATTATATTATGTTGAAAGAATATTGAATTACAATTATTTACCTCCTTATTCTGCAGTCATACTTGTTTTGCAATATGTTGCGAATAGCGATCTTTTTCAAAATGATGGCTGTACGACCACATTCCTTGTATGCATGCAAAAACCCACAAAAAACGATTTGCCTATGTTTATACGTTTGCCAACAGATATACAACAAAATTAGTTTAGCGTAATCCATACACAGACTATTAGTGTTTGTTATAAAAACGGGTAAACCCTATTGAATCAAAACACCAACTTTATAATCGTTCCTTGTCAAGAGACGGTAATCTTTATGCGTAGGAGTGATTAATTTGCCTTCAATCAATTTGACTTCTAATGACATCATGCCGTGTTTAGTGTCAACCTACTATCGTCTTGATTGCTTATTCCTAGGGTTTCATGCCCGAAACTGCCAAAGGAATTCTATTATATCGCTACTCCTGTCTAGTCGCATGTCCCTTCGTCATATGGCCATCGTATTTGCCCCGGCTGTACCTAAACTTATTATGGTCTGAAAAACGCAAAAATCAGGTTAGATATGCGAGAAAATCACGCAAATTGAGACGTAGATTCTAGTAGATTCTTCGGTAAAACAATAATATTGTATTTAGTTTGCCAGTTAGATTATTTGACGACCGGATAGCCAAGTGGTTAGAGAACCTGACTACGAAGCTTGAGGTCCCGGGTTCGATTCCGACGATTTCATATGAATTTATGAGGTGCGGTAATGGCTCCAGAAAAAAAAAAACAATGCAAAAAGCCCACTTGTAGTTTAAACCATTTTTCGACCACTTCCTGGTATCCGATTGAGCTGAAATTCGGCCAAACGTACAAAAATGTGTCATCATCATCATCATTAGCCGAAAGACGTCCACTGCTGAACAAAGGCCTCCCCTTTAGAACGACACACTGAACGACAACTCGCCACTCGCATCCACCAGTTTCCCGCAACTCTCATACAAAAGTGTGTACAGACTTTAATAACTCAACGTTAAGGTCGTGTATACACATTTTTGTACCTTTAGCCGTATCAATATCTTGTTAGTTGACTGTAGGTAAAAGCCAGTAAAAGCCAAAAGTTAAGCAATATTAGGCCCAGGCGAAGTGAAATATTCGAACTTTGTGTTTTGCCGTCCCGCTGACGCTTATACTATTTAATACGAGAGTGAGAGGGACGGTACGATGCGAACTTCAACTTTCGAATTTCGTAGTAGCGCCGCTGGCAGCAAGGAATGTTGCCAGCAAACCCAATCCTAATGTTATTTGACACGTTGAGTATATTAAAATAATTTTCTTCTATCCCGCCCTCTCTTGTCACCTGCGCCGCTCTACTATAAACTCGTACACTCCATAATTGTCTTTCGATTAACAAAAGATGAACCAAAACATGTGTTTCTTGTGTGCCGTTTAATTTTATTTCTCTCTAGACAGTGGACGGTGTGATTCATACATTGTATACATACGTGTATCGTTTGACATACATACGGACGTATTGAGGTTTAGTGTCGGGTTACGCTACTAAGATGTGGTGATTTTTTTCCGATTTGACCTTGCTTCGCTGAACAAACATGTCATGAAAATTCGTACATTCGCATGACGAAACAAAAAATGCATTAAACAACAAAATATTGACGAAACAGGCAGCAGTGAATGGAGTTTATTAAGATTAGATTGTCATTGTCTTAAAAGTTAATTCATTCTAATATTTTGCAAATGTATCCTTAAATCGAAAAACGGTCTTAAAAACTTATGTTTTAAGACCTATTCATCAATTACCAGATACAACGGGCTTAGATGAAAAAAAAACCCTATACATGGTGGGAAGGTAACTTAAAAACTTTTTTTTATATAAGTATCAATTATTTCAAATAACTTGGATTGATACAATCATATAATAACGAATTTGTCGGCGTAATTAACATTTATACCTACTCGTTAAAAAACACAACTTTCTAAATCTCTAAGTTAAGCCGCGGACGGCCGAAAATGACAAAACTATAAGAGTTCCAAGTTTTGTCAGGTTCGGTTGGGTTGGTTTGATCCTTTCAGAACTTAAATTGTGTATTAAAAAAATCGGACATTAGTGACGATTCGGAGCACAAACGAAGTAATATTGACTTTTCTTACCTTGATATTGTGCATGAATGTATAGTTCCTCTTGCCACTTGTGACCTTCAATTAATTCAGTTGATGCAACTCGTTCAACTGTTCTGTTATTATATAAAATCAGTCAAGTGCAAGTTGGACTCGCGCGCCGAGGTTCCCATACAGATTTGTTGGTAACTATGCCAAAATGCCGTATCTAACTATAAAAATCCAGTGATAATAGAGTCTGTGATAATTAGTAGAGTGCTTTTAAATAAAATGTATGCGGTGTGGAGTCATTTCAGAATTCAGTATTTATATATTTTTTCAGTACACCTACTTATTCAATTCCAACATTATGATATTATGTATACTCAGCGACACAAAATTTGGCCCATCCTTCATCCAAAATTACCGATTTTGCATACATTTGAGGGCCAGATTTATTGCCGCTCAGTGTAATTTTATTAAAAATGATGATTGAAAATGATAAAGAATGCTAATTGAAACTTCCCTGTTTTTTACAAGCTTTTATTTAGTTTCACCTGTCCCGTTGTTGTCTGCCTGTCTGTCTGTCTGGAATCAAATCTTGCAAGTTAAATTCGACCCACTTCCAGTAGTTGGATTTACTTGAAATTTGGTATTCTTATGTAAAATGCGTGGCCGTAAAATAATCTGGTAGTGACATCTTGGTAGCCCGGCCAGGATCGTCTTCACAGGGCCGAGCTCTGCAACGGTTAATGGCATCGACTTGAAATTTGGTATACAAATGTAGTTTGGGTGAAAATACAAGTACAGTCAACAAAAAGAACAGTCAGCAAAAAAAAACTTGTATTGAAAATGATTTTTTACAAGCTTTTTGCTATTTAACCGTTTGTATTTATTTATATCTAATTGCTGGGCAAAGCTTAAGTATCTTTCTGCACTTATGTCTGGCTAGTCATTCGAGAATGCGTCTAAGTTTTTATTTAATTTTATTCATTTTTAATAGTTTTTGTTGTGGCGGCAATAGAAATACTCGTACCCATGTATAAATTTCAACTATCTATTTCTTGGATCTCGAGATACATACAGCCCAGTGACAGATGAACATTGTAGCGAATGCAGGTAATATTTAGTGTTCAGTTTGTCACTCTTCGGGAACCCTAAAAATCATTCCATTTTACGTGCAGAGGTATATACTAAGTTTATTTTTTACTGCTTAGTCGGTTACGTTTTCTAACATACATACAGCTTTTTAGCGCCAGCAGTCTCTAAGTTAAACTGTAAACGGACGGACGCACTGACGGACGAGGAGCCATATTCCATGTCTACGGAACCCTGAAAAAGCCCATCCTAAAGCAAACACTTTGGCTGGGTGCACACAGCGCAGTCCTGCACGATTTTTTATCTCACACGTTTTATCGAAAAGATTTAAAATCGTGCAGTACTGTGCCGTGTGAACCCAGCCTAACGCTTAATTAAAGTCAGACAGACAGAAGAACCTTTGTCCAATAGCCAACGTCTCTGCAGTGTCAAAAGGAAGAAAATATCTGAAAATTTTGAAACTTTTTTCCAGCTCGTTATTCCCGAAAATTTTTAAGCTGTCCCGCTAGCATTGGCGCCCTATCTCCTTAATGGGATGGAAAATGGATTTCCGTGCCTGTTCAGATTAGCCGCACCTGGCATTAGAATTAGCTGTGTCCGTCACGCACACCGCGGCTGGTGAACTTGTTATTAATATACTCATATTGACAAGGCCATTATATGGACACAGCAATCCCACCACTAATCCTACTTTGATATTATAAATGCGAAAGTTTGTGAATGAGTAAATATAATGAGTATAAACTGGATTAAATCATAGGATACTTTTTATCCCGATATTCCCACGGGATATGGATATATACAATCTTGAAATAACAACCGCCGGGTTTAGAGTCTTGAAATTTTGGACAGTTGTTCTTAACACAACCTCAATGAAGACCATGATATAAATTTTGAGAATTTCCAGGGGAATTATGTAAAATCACGGAAATTCAATTATGACTACCAAATCGAATAGTTTGCGAAGCCGCGGGTAAACTCTAGTTATCCTCCTATAACGCCCAGAGTCCTTTATAAAGGACTTATTGCAATTTGAACATCAAACTCTATTGAAAATACAAACTGAAATATAGATGCACAGAAAAAACAGAAAAATAAGACCATCACTGGGAATCGAACCCAGGTCCTCGTAATCCGTACCGCGTGCTATACCGCTACACCACTACTTATTTTTCTGTTTTTCTGTGCATCTATATTTCAGTTTGTATTTTCAATTTCGGTTTTACGGGATGACGGTAAAAGTAAAAATTTGGAATTGAAATAAAGAATACAAAAAGATTCCAAAAAACCAATCTTAATCAAACTCTATCATAAATGACATAAAGTTTGATATTCACAAATCAAAAAATAAAATATAAATGCGAAAGTTTGGAAGTCTACTTACTGTTTGTTTGTTAAACAGTTGCACCGATTTAGATGAAGTTTAGTGCATAGATAGTTTGAGTCCCGGGGAAGGACATTAGGATAGTTTTTATCCCGGAAAAATGCACAGTTCCCGCGGGATAGCGATAAACAAATTCTTCGCGGACGGAGTCGCTCAACGGCTAATTAAAGATATTTTTCACTTCTCATGCTCGTAAAGTTCGTGTTTATGCTGTATCTAGGCGACATAAAATGACTTTTTATGCTCTAGTGCATACAATAAAATCTTCATCTAAGACCACGGTCTTCAATCAGATGTCAACAGCCACAAATAAAATAGTTTCTGCATATTTTTTTAATATTTTTTTATTTATATTAAAACTAAAAATCAATCAAATCAATCAAAATAAAACAAAAAAATAAAAAAAAATGAATTTTGTAACAATGCATAAAAATGAAAAGTACATAGAAAGTGAATAATTGTTTTCACTGTTGCTATTTCATTTCCTCGCAATCTAAGGTGAAAAGCAGAGTGTAAAACTCGAGCATTAAACCCATTTTCCCCTCGACGTGTCTATCCACCCACGTATTGGGTAAAATGGCTCGTTTTATACACTTGTTGTAAAATCTACTATTTAACTTGTTTATGGCACTCGGAAATAACCTACCCTAACCTAGCCAACTTAGTCATACTGATAGATAGATAGATAAAATCTTTATTCTTCAAAACAAGGGCATTGTTTAGTAACTAAAGAGTAATAAAACGAAAATCTGAACATGACTGTATTATTAACGGCGTAGAAACGTGTTCAGATATTTTTGATCAAATTTTTCTCACAAGTTTATGAACTTGACTGTACCCATAATCAGAACGCCGATTAACGTAATAGACTCAGCGCAATCTCTTCATCAAATGAGTTTAATTATTTAGTGGGATCCTAAAGTAGGAAAATCATCATCATTCTAGCTTACATACGTCCCTCTGCTGGGCACAGGCCTCCTCCCAGAATAAGAGAGCTTGGGCCGTAGTTCTCATGCGGGCTCACGAAGAACAGATAACCGTTGGGAGAGAAAAATCTTCGAGAGAACACAAACCGGGAGGCGAAACGTTGACAGACCTATGTGAACTGACGATATCGCGAGAGTTGCGGGCAAGCGGCAGATACAAGTGGCGAGTTGTCTTTCATTGTAGCTTTCTAAGGGGGAGGCTTTTAATCAGCAGTGGATGTCTTGCGGCTCATGAAGTGATACTTTAGGGGATCCCATGCCCCAATGACCTTCGATCTTAATTCCTTAGTTTTCTAATGTTTTTTGTAGCTTATTATATTAACAACAATGGCTTTAAGCAATATAGTATCCCATATTTACTACAAAGTTCATTGTCTTCGAGATATTTGGCATCAAATTTTAGACCAAAAAACTGGTTTTCTGGCCATAACTTTTGTGGTAATTAGTTTCAAATGAAACTCTCGACTAGTTTTTAGAGACGTCAAAGACGAACCCAAATATTTAGATTTCGTATATGTTAGATCTTTCATGTCAATAGAGATACGAAATAAGTGTTTTTTCAGACAATGTTAAAAAAATCATACAAATTTAAGTAAGTATTAATTTTTTTCAAAATCCGGTAGACAAAAATGGAGATTGGAGATTGGAGAACCGATAGCCGTTTGGCTTATAATTCTATCTGTAGTATAAAAGTAGGAGATACGATTCAAAACTTGTCAAAAATCAATGAAAACCTCGGGTAGCCCCTTAACAAGAACATTTTCAAAAAGTCAGAAAAAAAATACTGGAGCTAGGACCGAACCCGGATCTTTGCCAGTCCCCTACCCGTCACTACCTCCAAGTTTTCATTTCAAAGTGAAATTTCCCATTCTATTCTAGAGACCGTTCCTATTTTTAATTTGCGAATTATTTCTTGCCAAGCGCTACAACCCTGTAGTTATTTAGCATTCTACAGGCCAACTATAAAACTATACTAAAATAAACCATTAATGCTTTGCGTAATTTCAGTGGATATAATAAAACACGACGTTTATTTATTACATACCTACTTCCTCTGAAACCGCCAGTAATAAACAATATATGATATTTGTGATAAAATATTATTACAGGATTATGTGAATTTCGTCGAGAGCCGTTGGAATATCGACGAAGAACATTGATGATAATGTGTATACATATACGTCTAGACAATTTATTTTTTAGGAAAGTAAAATAAAAAGTTTACATGTACTTACATATAAAACAAAAAGACATAAAGAACTAACCTAGAACATTGAGCGTGTTCATTTCCCGCAAATTTTCTGATTAAAAATCACTAACTGACTTTTGATTCCGGCTCAGTAAGTCTCTTTTTTATCTAAACGAAGTTTATAACACCGCATAAAAATATATGTCTTCGTCAAAAAGTAATCAGTAGCTTTAAGTCACCGACAAAACGTACTTAAATAACCAATATAAATCGAGTCAGGGCCAGGACAAATGAGGCGTAATAGTATTTTGTACAATCTTTACGCTAGTAAAACAGTACATTGTTGTAAAGGCTGGAAAGTAAGCAGTAAATGAACGAGTTAGTTACGAACTCATCTATTGCACTTTTGGCCGAGATTAAACATTGTGCTTTTACGACTACTGCAAGAAAATAAAAAACCTTTATTACAAAACAAACAACAACAATCCAAAGACTGCGTTGCTCCCGTCGTGTCTCGCCGTGTGTTACTCTTTACCGACCCGATGGGCGTGTACAAGAAAAATCGGGTCGGTGTTTCCATGTCGGTATTATCCGGGCCTGTAAAATAATAGTGTCACCCCTCCCGCCGGCTTTAGTTTTTCTTTTGTGGCATATTTTTTTAAACGAGTCCGTTCTTAGTGGCCAGTATCCAGTGCCCGACCACATTATTTAAAAAATAAAAACCTCATCCTCGTCATGTCCGACCTGCAGGGCTACTACGAAACTCGAAACTCGAAGTTCGTATCGTACCATCCCTCTCGCTCTCGTATTAAATAGTATAAGTGTCAGAGGGACCGCACGACACGAACTTCGAGTTTCGTAGTAGCCCTGCTGCTGCGATACTGTGGCGTTTTTTAAGTACTTAAAAATTAAAGCATTTTGTGCATACATGCGTTTAAGAACAAAACACCTTATAAAAGTTATAAATGTAGGTATGGTTGTATAACAAACATAACAAAAAAATCTTACAGCCAAACATAGAACCTCCTCCAGATACGAATATAGAATTTTTCACTTCGTAGTACCTATAGGGCCTCGTTTAAAACTGCTGCTTTAACCGATTAAACAGGTTAACTACTAAGAACTTCAAAGATAACTTACAAGAGCACGAAAACTATACAGTAATAACTTCCTAAGTGTAACATGAACGGAGAAACCTTTAATACTCACTAACTTAAGTATAATCAAATTTAACTTTCTCAACTTTTAATGATGTAACTCTATAGCAGGGTTGTTTAAACTTTTTGCAGTCACGGACCACTTTCACAATTTAAACCATTCCACGGGCCCTATCAAAAATTGTTTTGGAAATTTCCTAATATATATGTTCACAGACTGACCCGTGAACACACTGATCTATGGACTGACCTACTGCGGATCCCGCTACACACACTACGGACCCCTAGGGCATACGTGGACCCCATTTTAAGAAACCCTGCTCTATAGGTGTCTCTATATAATTATCTGTGTTCTCTGTACTGCTTACTAAATATATGTGTTGGTGTTCAATAAAGAGTTATTATATTGCGAGCGGACTTAGATAAAAGCTTGCGAACTTTATGTATTAGGTAGTGTCCCCAGACTTGAGGTCACGCACCTAAGAACATGTCATGTAATAACAGCGGGATTTTGACTACTTTCATTGACCTGTAAATTTGACCATGGTCCTTCGAACCGGATGAAGGAGCTGCATGAACACACATTGGTTGCTTAGATGGAGCTGTCATAAGATCATGGGTGGGCAAATTAATTGTTTTTAGTTCATTGACATCGTGAGAGTTGCGGGCTACCGGGGACGATGCAAGTGACGCGAGCTGTCGTCCATTATGCCGCTTGTTCAGCAGTGGATCTTGAAAGTGGATGATGAAACACGAAAGAACCCGTGGTGGCCTAGTGGTTTGACCTATCGCCTCTTAAACAGAGGGTCGTGGGTTCAAACCCGGCTGGCACGTCTGATTTTTCGAAATTCATGTGCGTATAGCCTATATACGTCCTACAGCTGGGCACAGGCCTCCTCTCGAATGAGAGGGCTTGGGCCGTAGTTCCCATGCGGGCCCAGTGCGGATTGGGAACTTCACACACACCATTGAATTGCTTCGCAGGTTTGTGGAGGTTTCCTCACGATGTTTTCCTTCACCGTAAAGCTCGTGGTAAATTTCAAATGTAATTTCGCACATGAATTCCGAAAAACTTAGAGGTGCGAGCCGGGATTTGAACCCACGATCCTCTGCTTGAGAGGCCATAGGTCAAACCACTAGGCCACCACGGCCGACAGTGGCAAAACATGATCACTGTTAATTTTATTTTTCATACATACATGTTGAATGAAATTTTCAATGTATGCGATACAATACAAAATTGACAGCACGTTGATAGATGTTTATATAAGAGATGTCAAATAATTGTCAAAAATATTTAAACGTCGCCGTACCAAGAGACAGCGATAACACCGCCATGTCTGATACACTGATTTAACGATTAAACGATTAAACTTTGACGATCAATAAATTATCAAAACAAAAGTACCTTAGTTATGCTAGTACGTATAGAATCGACCCTTGAATTTAAATCACCATGGTTAGACACCCTGAACATATAATATGTTATTATGTATGTCCTTCAGTTGCAGTAAAGCTTAATTGCCCCAGACAGTGCGAGCTGTCAGGCGCACCGTTTGCTGCCCAATCGGCCGGGAGGCGGCGGGAAATGACCCGTTCAATCTCGCATGGATTGTAACTATCATCATCATCATCATCGTCTCAGCCTAAGCAACGTGTTTACACCTTCTGGACAAATAATAATAATGATAGAACGTGTTGACAGCGGCGTCTTTAGCCCATGTAGCGCCCGTGTGCAATTATTACTTCAGCGCCACTGAAGCGCGCGGTTAAAATGGAATGGGTACAATGAGGGCTATCGCGTATGAATCGCGTCACTAAATGGTCGATCGTTCGCCTGGCGGTGTGCGACGAGGCGTTGTCGTGGTGAAGAAGGATCCTACTTCGAGGTCGTTTCTCCCGAACTTTTTCCAATACAAGTGGCAAGCAATTGTTATTGTACCACTCTGCAGTAACTGTTTTTTGATCCTCTAAAACAATTGTCGCATAGTGACCTGTCCTTCCGAAGAACGAGGTCACCATCTTTTTTCCCACGCTTCGACCTCTCTTCACTTTAGTTGGCAACTCCTCGAAATGAAACACCCATTGAGCAGACTGTCTCTTGGTTTCTGGATCATAACAGTAAACCCAGCTTTCGTCACCCGTAATTATGTCGAAAACAGCATTTGAGTCGCCTCCGTTAAATCTTTGAATCATTTCACGGCACCAATCAACCCGACGGAGTTTTTGGGCCTCGGTCAAATTATGAGGTATCCACCTTGCACAAAGCTTCCTGACCGCTAAATGTTCATGGAGGATTTTACTCATACCGATGCCTAAGCTTGTCCGAATCTGCTGATACATCACTCTTTTGATCTTTTGACAGTCTCTATCATACGCCGCACAACACTGATGTTATTTTCAGTCGTCGCCGTAGAAGGCCGTCCCTCACGCAGATCATCGGTGAGATTAGTGAGACCACGTTTAAACTCATTAAACCAGTTGTAAATGGTCGCATGAGATGGGGCTTCATCATGAAAGGCCAATCGAAGTCTATCATAGCTTTCTTGTTGACTTAAATGACATCGAAAGTCTTAAAAAATCATTGCACGAAAATTTTCTCGCGTTAAATTCATGTTGACGTGACACAGACAATTTTCAATTTGCCGCCAAATCGTAAAACAAATGACAAATGAATGAAATATGTACTCAATAATATTGGCAAAGAGTTACATTTTCAAAATTTAAACTTACTTTTTTATTATATTGTTTACAAGTGGCCAGTTCTAAAAACTTTCAGTGTCGCCCTCGTATACTCATACATCGCGTTGCGCACCCGACTGCTTTCCTGCGGTTTTCCTGCAATCTGCGCTTGAGGGGTGGGGTAACTCGAATCGGTGCGGGGCGGAGCGTGGCCATTCTATATGTTAGTACTTATATATTCTGTGCTTGATGTCTCAAGCTTCGTAGTCAGGTTCTCTAACCACTGGCCATCCGGTCGCCATATACCTGAGTTTTCTGTACCTACTGCTTGCTATGTGTTGGTGTGCAATAAAGAGTCATTGTATTGTATTGTAGTAGGATCAATCATATCTCTTACTTATATCAACGACGCTTGCGTTTTTATGATGCGACATTGTGTGTGTATGGGGTCGCAAATTGAGTAAGTACACATGAATATACAAAAGGACATTTCGTAAATAAATTTAATTAACGCTTGTCGTACGATACGCCGCCAATTACGCATTTTTAATGGACTCTGTCACGATATTTTAGGGTTGGCGGTGTCTAGAGGTCAATGGCATATTGTTCATTGGTACCTGGGCGATCGAGCTCTGCTCGGAGTTCTTTTTTCTTGGAAATCTTTTTTTGGAAGATACTTATTACATAAGCTTTATAATTTATAAGCATTACATTAACTAAATAATTATGTAAACACAAAAAAAACAATTTATCAGTTGACTTCCGGCTTTCGGTCGGTTTTTTGTGTACTTGATGTTGCTGTGAAATTGGTAGTTTAAAAGTGGTATAGCATATACTACGTACATTTGGAAGGGGCTAATTATATGCTTTTGTAACAATTAAAAAAAGTAATCCTCTCCATATTTTTATTTGCGGACACAATTTCGGAATTTGCGGGAGGAGGCCGGCAACGGACCAATGACTCCTTGAGTAGTTGATACTCATGGGCAGTGGTGTTCATTTCCCATCAGATGTCCCACTTTTTTTTTTTTAATTCGACTGGATGGCAAACGAGCAAGTGGGTCTCCTGATGGTAAGAGATCACCACCGCCCATAGACAACTGCAACACCAGGGTATTGCAGATGCGTTGCTAAGATGGAATGCCTCAAGTGCCAGTTATTTCACCGGCTGTCTTACTCTCCACGCCGAAACACAACAGTGCAAGCACTGCTGCTTCACGGCAGGATTAGCGAGCAAGATGGGCCCACTTGCTCTTTGATCGAAATTAGACTTGCGAGATGTATGACAATTTGGGTATAATAACAAATGTTATGATTTAAATTCGGCTCGTGATCATGACGCATGCAACTGTGCCAAAATATCGAGCTTATCCAAAATCAAGGTGCGCGGAATAAAACCCCAATTTCAATCATAAAATTGATAATGACCGCAATAGCCGTTAAATAAACGCTATGTTGGGTAATAACAAACATTGCGAATTAAATAAAAGCTTGTAAACAAACAAGTAACACTTTTTAATTCTATTATTAATAATCTACAGCGCAATTATCTACCAGGCAACAGCAATCTCATAACCTAATTACTTTGCTAGAAAACTATACTTAAACAAGTCTAATTATTCTGTAACAAATTATACGGAATTAGCTTCACTTAATATAGGCATACATTATTTTACTTTAAATAAATAAATATCATGGGACACTTGACACAATTGACCTAGTCCCAAACTATAAGCAAAGCTTGTACTATGGATACTAGGCAACGGATAAACATACTATAGATAAATACATATTAAACATCCAAGACTCGAGAACAAACATACATACGTATTATTCATACATATATGTGCCCCGGCCGGGAATCGAACCCGGGACCTCAAGCTTCGTAGTCAGGTTCTCTAATCACTTGGCCATCCGGTCGTCCGGTCGTCATTTGACCCGCACGCACATACATAATACATATTGCAACTTAAATTAAAGCTTGTTAAAAATCGGTCTATAATTCCGTCATTATAATCTGTGGTGTCAGTATTACAATATGCCATGAACTAGTAATATTAAGTTTATGCAATATACCTACACAAGAATCCAGTTTGCCGACCCACAACTGACTCGACCCAACTTGGTGTGCGGAAAGTCAATGCTTTAGGTTAGGACAACATTCCTCGTTCATTCCGCTCCGACTGTTGTATAAAGCATCGGAAATATTTGTGCACTAAAAGCGGCACTTACACTGCGTCTTTCACCTAATGCGGTCGCCGAATTTGTTTCAAACTACTTCGGCGAACGAACGTCGTCTTTACATTAGCCTGTACGTCTACTGCGGCGGCCATATTAAGGCGGCGTGGCAGCTGTCGATCGCCGAATGCGGCCGACTACCGTGTTCTTTACACTTTTGCGGTCGCCGCATGCAGCATGCCTTAACTACACAACTATCTTTTTTAGGGTTCCGGAGCCAAAATGGCAAAAACGGGACCCTTATAGTTTCGCCATGTCTATCTGTCTGTCTGTCCGTCCGTCCGCGGCTATCAATGCTAGAAAGCTGTAATAAGTGTACGTAAAGTGGAGGTGATTTTTTTTTACTCATCCAACCGTGTCCATCCGTCGTGTGATTTTTTTTTACAAATCCAAATGTGGGGTATCGTTGGATAGGTCTTTTAAAACCATTTATTTTATTTATTATTGTAGGGTTTGCTTTTTTGATTCAGTGATCGAGCGTCCCCCCCCCCCCCTATAAAATCTAAACCGGTGAAAAAAATCAGGATGGTAGTAAGTATATCAAACTTTCAAGGAAACTATAACGGCTAAGTTTGCTTGATAATTATTAGTAGTTTAAGAGTATATAGCAGCCTAAGGTACCTACAAAATATACCTAAACTTGGAAGATTCCGCATAAAATACGAAATCCTTAGAAAAATATTACTTATTGTTTTCGTAATGGCTACGGAACCTATTTCGGCCGTGTCCGACACGCTCTTGACCGGTTTTTTAATACTTATAAAAAAATGAATCCCTATTTCCCTTGGTGGTTGCTGGAGTGTTTATTAACGCTTCAGCATTATGCTGAGCTGAGCCAGTGTCCGATTCACAACCGCAATGGCACATACTTACTTCCCTTCGTGTTGTCTACGAGTATTTGTACTTGATAATATTGTTATTGTATCTTGTGTTGGGAATAAATGTACGTAAGGGTGACCCGGGGCTATTGTAGCTGGGGGGATATTTGTATCTGAGCCTTACGACGCCATGTTCGCCATGTTCATGTGTGTTGTGTGAAGACAGTCTTCTGGCGAGCACAACGTAAATTTAATAGAGACGCTTTGGTGTATGTATACTGTAAGTCTTTATTATGAATAAATAAATAAATAAAACGGCCGAGAAGAACATGGCGTCGTTAGGACGCCATCAGACAGCTCAGATACAATATCCCCCAGCTACAATAGCCCCGGGTCACCTTATTATCTTCCATTCTTTCATGTCACGTAATGGTCCCAAATCAACAATCTGCCGGTCTTGCGAACTTACGAATTGAACAAAAATTAAGCATGTATTTTTAAGCTTTCAAATGATGTAACAGTTGTTCCGTGAAATTGATATTCTGGGGCGCTACTACGAAATTCGAAAATCAAAGTTCGTATCGTACCGTCCCTCTCACTCTTGTATTAAATAACATAAGCGTCAGCGGGACGGCAGGATACGAAGTTCGACATTTGCACTTCGCAGTATAGGGCCAGTTGGTAAACAAATATTTAAAAACAATTATGTGCTTTGCTGGATTGTATTTCTTGCATATGATAGAATCCCGGGTCGTCGCTCCATCTTGTTGGAGGCCTACCGACAGCTCGTCTCCCGGTCCGCGGACGCCATTCGAGAACCTTTTGACCCCATCGGCCATCAGTCCTGCGAGCAATGTGCCCCGCCCATTGCCACTTCAGTTTCGCAATTCTTCGAGCTATGTCGGTAACCTTAGTTCTATTGCGGATATCATCATTTCTGATTCTATCCCGCAGAGAAACCCCGAGCATAGCCCTCTCCATAGCCCTTTGAGTGACTTTGAGCTTTGAGCTTTTGTTTTTTGAGCGGGATCGCGGTGGATGCGAAAAGCACAAGACCGGTCTGAGTGGAGAGCCTTGGGGGAGGCCTATGTCCAGCAGTGGACGTCTTTCGGCTGACATGATGATGATGATGATGATGATGATGATAGAATCCCACGGCAAAGTTATTTGTTGTTGTGGTTATTCTATCTATTTGTTAGATAAGTATTTATAAAAGGTTAGGTATATTAAATTAAAGATGGAGTCATCACCGCACAGGGTCGTCCAGCAAATCTTTGTGTCAGTTCTTTGTTTTAATTTAAACTACGCGTACGAAACTTCGTAATGTCTTCTTGTCCAATATTCCGCAGGGCCTGAAGACAGTCATCGATCAGTGTGTGTTGCCAGTGATGACTTATGACTCTGAGACGTGGTCCTTGACTGTTGACCTCTTGGAGAGGCTCAGAGACTCGCAACGGGAGAGAGCTATGCTTGGAGTTTCTTTGCACGATAGAATCCGTAATACGGAAATTCGTCGAAGAACTAAAGTCACCGAGATAGCTTTAAAAATATGCAAGTTGAAGTGGCAATGGGCGGGCCACATCGCTCGAAGAACAGATAACCGTTGGGGGAGAAAAGTTCTCGAGTGGCGACCGCGACCCGGAAGACGAAGCGTTGGCAGGGCTCCCACTAGGTGGACTGACGACATCGTAAGAATTCTAAGGGGTCTTCTGGCTGATGATGATGATGATGATTCATTATCTAGCACCCATAGCTTGTTCTGTTACTATTACTTAATCTGTGCCCAAAGCTAGCTTTAGTTTGGGGCTAGGTCAATTTATGTAATTTGTCCCAAGATATTATTTTTAGGGTTCAGTACCCAAAGGGTAAAAACGGAAACCCTATTACTAAGACTTCGCTATCCGTCCGTCCGTCTGTCACCAGGCTGTATCTCATGAACCGCGATAGTTAGACATTGAAATTTTCACAACACATACTAAAAACAGAATAAAATAAATATTTAAGGGGGGCTTCCTTACAACAAACGTGATTTTTTTGCCGATTTTTGCTAATGTCTAATTAATGTTGTACGTATAGATGGCACGGAACTCTTCGTGTGCGAGTCCGACTCGCACTTGGACGATTCTTTTAAAGCGGCAACTAGAGTCGACCATTTTAATTTAGTTTAATATAGACAAACACGCACAGTGACCTTCATTATGATCTTACATAACTACTTACGTTTAGTGTTCTTATCACACTATATCAATTTACTAGTCTACAAAGATAACATTGCACCCCGGTAGCTGATAAGTAGCTCCTATAAATCCATATTTGCAAGCGGGATGTCAACAATTTGCTTACGTCCGATTTTTGTGAATGAAAACGTAGTTTTGCGTTACGCTATCGTTGGTATTATGAATAGTGATAGTGCTGTACCCTTAGTGTAAGTTTTCGGTTACAAAATACGTCTCGATCGCGTTTGCGTTAAAATCTCAATTTGTATGGAAACACGAACATCGCAAACGTTCCACTAGAGGCGCTGTTCGTGTTTGCATACAAATTGAGATTTTAACGCGAACGCGAACGAGACGTATTTTGTAACCGAAAACCTACACTAAGGGCACAGTCAAAGAAACTGAAACGCGTATCAGGGTGCAACCTTTGTGCTTCTAATTTCATATTGACATTGCATACATCTGTCAAAGAAATCATAGTAAAGTTAATTATGAAAACCGGCCAAGAGCGTGTCGGTATTTTATCGCGTATAGGTAGGTAATGTACGAGTAGGACACGTATGGCTGCCTACATGAGTATGTGTATTCGAAAGAATATGAATTCAAATATCCTACTAACATTATAGGACGGACGGAAGTTTTGCCGTGTGTGTGTGTGTGTGTGTGTGTGTTTGTTACTCCTTCACGCTAAAACGGCTGGACGGATTTGGAATAACACATAGGCTACTTTTTATCCAGATATTTCCAAGGGATAGGGATTAAATCTTGAAATTACAACCGCTGGGCTTAGAGTCATGAAATTTGGTATGTATGTAGCTGCACGTTTGTAACAACACATAGGCTACTTTTTCTCCCGATATTCCCACGGGATAGGGACCAAATCTTGAAATTACAACGAGTTTATAGTCTTTAAATTTTGGACAGTTGTTCTTAATACAGCCTCAATGAAGACCACGATATAAATTTTGGGAATTCTCAGGCAA
Source organism: Choristoneura fumiferana (assembly GCF_025370935.1). Lineage (NCBI taxonomy): Eukaryota > Metazoa > Arthropoda > Insecta > Lepidoptera > Tortricidae > Choristoneura > Choristoneura fumiferana. Next base: position 19,442,972 of record NC_133483.1, read on the forward strand.
ATTTATAAAAATCCCGGAATTTCAATTGTACCAGATCAAATAGTTTACACGTGCGAAGCCGCGGGTGAACTCTAGTATGACATAACAGAGTTTAGGCAGTCGGTCTAATACTACCTATCGACGTATTGAAGTGTATTTGCTGAAATAGTTCCAACGGAAGTTGACATCATGCTGAGTTGGGACCATTTCGTGACAAAATTTGTCTCGATTTCTATGTTTATTTTTTTATCTGCTTTGTAAATGTCACGAATAAATGTTTTTTCTTTTTTTTCTTTTCAAATAAGAATAAAAGAACATAATGTATATTTAAAACATCCACTATCCGACAAGCCGTGGTGGCCTAGTGGTTTGACCTATCGCCTCTCAAGCAGAGGGTCGTGGGTTCAAACCCCGGCTCGCACCTCTGAGTTTTTCGAAATTCATGTGCGGAGTTACATTTGAAATTTACCACGAGCTTTGCGGTGAAGGAAAACATCGTGAGGAAACCTGCACAAACCTGCGAAGCAATTCAATGGTGTGTGTGAAGTTCCCAATCCGCACTGGGCCCGCGTGGGAACTATGGCCCAAGCCCTCTTGTTCTGAGAGGAGGCCTGTGCCCAGCAGTGGGACGTATATAGGCTGGGATGATGATGACTATCCGACAAAGAACGAAAGTCACCTACGTTGCTCAATGAATTAGTTCGCTGAAGTGGCGTTGGGCTGGCCACGTCTGTCGCAGGACCGATGAACGGTGGAGCAGACGAGTCCTTGAATGGAACCACAGACGGGAAAACGAAATAGTTCCGATCCGCATTGGCGATCCCTTCAAATAGCGAACCTACTGTGTTAAAAATAAAGTTGTGTTAAATCTTGTGATGTTATAGATTTCATTTAATAATATTGTATCTGTTTAAAATATATATATACCTCGTTGAGTTTCTTGCCGGATTCTTCTCAACAGAGGTTTTTCCGAACCGGTGGTAGTTCTTTTTTACATTCGTAAGTGCTTGTTATAGCCACAGAATATATAACAGTACTGACGTACAGAATGGCCACGCTCCGCCCCGCACCGGTTCGAGTTACCCCACCCCTCAAGCGCAGATTGCAGGAAAACCGCAGGAAAGCAGTCGGGCGCGCGACGCGATGTATGTCGGTCACATCGTCGCACGGCACTAAGTTCGGGAGCAATAACTTTGCGAAATGGTGATATAGGTACTGTGCATTGTATGGGTGTTTGTCAACAGCCAAAGATAAGAAAAAGAGTTTTTTTCGATTTCCGAAGGACGAAAAAAGGTAGGTAAGGTACCTAACCAACTTTAATTAGCAACATGTACAATGTATTTAGGTATTAGGTAACTGAGGAAATAACCAATACCTAGGTTTAAAAGTGTGTACCTATAATGTATAAATAGACGCCTTATATTAGTATGTAGTTATTTGTAAAATTGATTTGTTAATTCTCTCCTATCAATAGACCAGTATATATCTTATCTACACACACTATACTAATTATATAACAAATTGTCTAAAAGTATCGCGATTAATACATGAAATAACTAATTAGGTACCGAATAATTCGTTCAAGTTTGTAGTCATATATTTATTGTAATGTAAAATAATAATGCTTAAATACATAGACAGACACATTTTAAGTAGGTTTGAATAAAAATATATGATTAACGATTACATTTATTTACACATCTAAGCCATACCTACATACCCTATAGTACTAGGGTTTTGCGATAGTCAGCCCTGTGTGTCTAACGCACACATTGACGCGTGTACAGACGTCGTCGTGCCTATGTAGATTCAAGAACGCGTATTTTGTATGGCGTGTCCGCCCTGTGTTATAGCCTAAATTGAATAAAGATATTTTGACTTTGACTTTTTTGACTTTGACGTAGTGTAGGACCCATGCAAGTCCATTCCAATGCGGATTGGGAACTTAACACACCTTTGAATTGCATAGGTTTGTTCAGGTTTCCTCACGATGGTTTCCTTCACCGTAAAGCTCGTGGTAAATTTCAAATGTAATTTCGCACATGATTTCGAAAAACTCAGAGGTAGAGGTGCGAGCCGGGGTTGAACCCACGATCCTCTGCTTGAGACTAGGCCATCACGCACGGCTTCAGTTTACAATATTAATTGGATTTAATTCTATGATAATACGAAAAAAACGTGTGTTGATTTTTGATTGATTTTGACAGGAAACCCGCACAATAATACACTTGGGAGCAAAGAAATCGAGCCACCCTTGTAATTTTTTACGTTTCCATGATAACACTTACGGCCTAAAAAACATAAAAATCAACGTAAAAATTGCAAGATTGCCTCGATTTCTTTGCTCCCAAGTATAGTTCAAGTTTACTTATTGCTATTTCTATGAAGCTAACCCTTGTTTCCTCCAAGTCGCGAAGGTCTCAGAGGACCAAAATGCATCAGCAGACAAATTTAAATTCGAACGTTGGCCTTTAAAAAGATGTAGGGCAGAAAATTGCCTCGAACGATCTTTGCTTCTCAAAAGAATGTAAACTGCAAAGCGAATCCGGTAGAACTATTCCTGGAAGTTTGCGTGCACTCACAAGTGCAAATAAAACTTAATAGAATTTTACGTATTTGAAATAATTATTTACTCACATTATGTAAGAAACATGAAAAAAAACATCATCATCAGCCAGAAGACGTCCACTGCTGGACAAAGGCCTCCCCCTTAGAACGCCACAATGAACGACAACTCGCCACATGCATCCACCGGTTTCCCGCAACTCTCTCGATGTCGTCAGTCCACCTAGTGGGACGCCTGCCACGCTTCGTCTTTCGGTTCGCGTTCGCCACTCGAGAACTTTTCTCCCCCAACGGTTATCTGTCCTTCGAGCGATGTTGCCCGCCCATTGCCACTTCAACTTCCATATTTTTACAGCTATGTCGATGACTTTGTTTCTTCGACGAATTTTGATATTCTGGATTCTATCGCGCAAAGAAACTCCAGCATAGCTCTCTCCATAGCTCGTTGCGTGACTCTGTGCCTCGCCAAGAGGCCAAAAGTCAAGGACCACGTCTATGAAACGCGCACGTAAGCACGTATGGACACGTATATGGAATATATACTGAATAAATAACAATACGACAAAAAGTAAAGCGCAGTGTAAGACGTCCATACCGAGGAGATGGAGGGGTGATCTGGTTAAAGCCGCGGGTTCACGGGGGATGCAGGCCGCTTCTAACAACTGAAGGTCTATGGTGGAGGTCTATGACAACAGTAATGAACATTATTCATACAACAGTCTGCTTTTATTATTTAAATTATTTATAGAAAATTCAAGGTTCGGTAGATAAATCTAAATAATAGCAATAACAAAGAGGGTCGTAGACGTCATAGGGGACCGGAGCTGACACCTTCCTCGGACAAAGAATTGGTTTAGCATGATAACGTTTAAAAGGAAACCCTGAAATTAACTAACAGCACAGGAATATTTTCCATCGAAAGCACCTTGTGTGGTGGTGTGGTGTCGGGTTAGAAGTACACCTCTCCATTTCTTCCGTGGATGTCGTAAGAGGCGACTGAGGATATAGGTTAAGGTACACCGTAGGCGATAGGCTAGCAACCTGTAACTATTGTATTTGTCAAACTTAAAACATAAAATTGCTAAAAGTGGCTCCGAAGCGGTAACGTTTCGTGTGCTCTGCCTACCCCATTTGGGAATACAGGCGTGATGTTTGTGTGTGTGTGTTCGTGTGTGTGTGTGTGTGTGTGTGTGTGTGTGTGTGTGTGTGAAAACATTAATGTTGTGATGTTATGCCAAACAGTAGTGGTAGAAACGGTTTTATTTCTCAGTAGACTCAACAAAATCAATATATCTATGATGAGATAATTTCTACGGTGGCATGTGTTTACAAAAACATCGTCAACATAAACATGCGTGGGCACATTGTAGCTCTCCAGACAAGGACAGGCATTGTTGTCACAGTAATAACATATGCCATTCATTACATCACTTATCGAGTGACTCGATTATAATCTCATCATCATCATCATCCGAGCCTATATACGACCCACAGCTGGACACAGGTCTCCTCCCAGAATGAGAGGGCTTGGGCGGTAGTTCCTACGCAGGCCCTGTGCGGATTGGAAACTTCACACACACCATTGAACTACTTCGCAGGCTACAGGTTTTTTCACGATGTTTTCCTTCACTGTAAAGCTCGTGGTAAATTTCAAATTACATGAATGTTGAAAAACTTACGAGTTGCGAGCCGGGGTTTGAATCCATGATCCTCTGCTTGAGAGGCCACAGATCAAACCACTAGGCCACCACGGCTTTTTTTATAATCCTACAAATATTATAAATGCGAAAGTTTGTGAGTATGTGTGTGTGTGTGTGTGTGTGTGTGTGTGTGTGTGTGTGTGTGTGTGTGTGTGTGTGTGTGTGTGTGTGTGTGTGTGTATTAGTTAATTCTTCACGCTAAAACGGCTGGACGGATTTGGATGAAATTTGGTTTGTAGATAGCTGGACGTGTGGAGTAACACGTAGGCTACTTTGTATCCCAATATTACCACGGGATAGGGATAAAATTTTGCTGGGCTGTTTTAATGCAAAGCCAATGAGAACTACGATGTAATTTTAGGGAACTTCCATGAGAATTTTAGTGAAAGTCCCGGAATTTCAATTCAACTGTTGGACCTATGGATCTATGGCGGGCAGCGTCTAGTCTTATAATCTGTCACGTAATATTATCCTATCATTCAGCCGATCATTTCATATCAGGCAAAGGGCTTCGTGTGTAGGTATTTTGACCCCCGACGGAAAAAGAGGATTACAAATTTGACACCAATGCCTTTCTGAGGCATCGTAGGATTTTTCTTGTGAAAGAGAATATTTTAGTTTGGAATTGAATGTGTACAACTAAATATTCTGTGAATATTTCAAGCGTCTACCTGTTGCCGTTATTGTATTCTCATACAACAAGTTTTTTGCAACACTTAAATATTTATTTTATTCTGTTTTTAGTATTCTTTGTTAGAGCAGCAACGGAAATACATCATTTGTAAACATTTCAACTGTCTACCTACCTATCACGGTTCATGAGATACAGCTTGGTGACAGACAGACAGACGGACAGTGGAGTCTTAGTAATAGGGTTCCGTTTTTACCCTCTGGTACGGAACCCTGAAAATAACTAAACCTCAATGATGGAAATGTATAACAATTTAAGGAACGCTTTATGAGTAGAACTGTTCTTTTCTAGCATTTATTTTGTTAGTAGGTAAACCTTTCTGTAATGGAATTTATAAATAAGCATTGCTTATTGTACTAAATAAGGCACGCATTGAAACTAAGGTGTCATGGCGTCATGACAATTGTCTGACCAACTTCCAAGAAGAGCTGTTCTGTATTAGCATACAACGCTACGAGCTATGACGTGATCTGCTCTACCTACACATTTTTTTAATTTAGCACCATAATTTTTCACATGATTTGAATCACGGACGGGTTTGGACGGATGACCTGGTTAAAGCCGCGGGTTCACGGTGGATGCAGGCCGCTGCCAACCGAAGCGGCTGGAGGTCTATGGGGGCCTATGTCCAACAGTGGACGTCCTACGACTGAGATGATGATGAATCATAAAATATTAACATTTGTCCGCGATTCCATCTGCGAAGAATTCTTGCGTTTATTTTTTCGCTCTTTTTCCTTGGCAAGTACTGAAGGTTCACTGCAATAGGTACAAGGGCGAAAAAATAAACGGAGGTTCTTCCTTCATCTCTAGTGAAGGAAGTAGTGCGAAAAAACCGCAATAGTTTCTTCGAAGGCACAGCCAAAGGAACTTTTTTTTATTTTTATTCGACTGGATGGCAAACGAGCAAGTGGGTCTCTGGATGAAAAGAGATCACCACTGCCCGCCAACCAAGAGGCCTAAGATAGGATACCTCAAGTGCCAGTAATTTCACCGGCTGTCTTACTCTCCACGCCGAAACACAACAGTGCAAGTACTGCTGCTTCACGGCAAGATTAGCGAGCAAGATGGTGGTAGCAATCCGGGCGGACCTTGCACAAGGTCCTACCACCTGTAATAATCTACTATCTATCAATAACTACTGCGAATAATCCACTAAGGACTTTCTGGTTTTCAGTTATTTACTCAATTCATCATCATAATCATCAGCCCACAGCAGTCCACTGCTGGACATAGGCCTTTTCCATGGCGCGCCACAACACTTTGTCTTCAGCCCTACCTCCTCCTCGTCTTGTTTACTTAATTAACACCTTGTATTTTAACCGCGGGTATTTTGTCACATTAGTTGGTCTAAAACCATGGCTATACCGGCCATAAGGTGCCTATGCGCTTGCGCCGCCAGACAACCTTCAAATCATAAAATGGTGTCATTTTAATTAAATACGTAATACAAGGAAAATAAATAATTCGCGATTCAAAACATGAAGCTGTAACACTCGAATCCTACTTTACGAGTACTTAGCTTAGTACTAACAAATAAGATTCAATTTACAAGAACAATTTGAACAAGGATAGTCTGAGGATGATCCTTATTTCACAGAAATACTATTAATAACCGACTATTTCGAGAATTTGGTTAATAAATGTGATTAAATGCCTAAATGTTCTGCATTCTTTCAATGCCTTTGTAAAATAATCTGTAGACATTTTAGTTGGTTTCAAGGTTTAAAACAAAACTGTTTTATTTATCCTTGTTTTTTTAACTTATCACGTAGTTGTATTTTTTTTTATAATAGGGGGAACTATGGCCCAAGCGCACTTGTTCTGAGAGGAGGCCTGTGCCCAGCAGTGGAACGTATATAGGCTGGGATGAATGGATGGATAATACAGGGGAAAATGAGCACGTGCGTCACCTGAAGTCACCAGCACCCATGGATACCCGCAGCACGAGGGGTTGATAAGTTTCTACATCACGTTACGTTATGGGGTTGATAGGTGCGTTGCCGGCCCTTAAAGAGATTGATGGGATATCGTTTTTAAAATGCGTTTTTCATTTATTTTGCTCATAAATTTCATATTTGTGGGTTAAGGCGAAATAAAATAACTTGTTAACATTAAACCCATTTCACTCTCGACTTAACTAAGAACACTCTCCTACGGCTTGGGTGGATATACAATCGCGCGTTTTATGCACATGTACAATCTACTATTTTTTCAGAAGAAGCGTATTTTGTCACTGTGTACTTTGAAAATTGTGTATTGAATCAACATGTAAAAGTATTTATTTGTTGGTTTGGTTCTTCTCTGCGTCTCCTAAAGCAAATAAATCTATAAATAGGAGTCAAGTCGCTGATTGACTTACCCCAAAGATAAACCTAACAACTACCGACTTACATACATCGTTAAGAGCTAGCGCCACTGTCAATTACACATCCTGTTTTAGTACTGGATATATTTAGTTCCAAGATTGCCCACCAGAAAAGATAACGTGGTTACAATGGACGCTAACCAGACAGGAGAAGTTAACAAAATAAGTAGATAATTTGTTTACTCCGTTATGTTAATGGTAGGTTCGTGATTGTTTTCAGATGAACTACGATCTTATCTTAATTATAGTCAGCAAAAAAAGCTTGTATTTATTAAAAAATACGTTTTAGAACTACTATATCTGTACCGTAAGGTCGGGGTACTTTGACCCATTGGAGGGTTACTTTAGCCCATATGAAAACCACATAAAAACGTAAAATAAAACGTAAAATCAAAATATAAAAACGTGAACGATCAATTAACACCAACCACTTGGCAAAGAGCCATATTCTCAAAGCAATAATAAAACCAGGACCGAGTTAAGCCCAAGGGCCAAAGTTACCGTTCAGGGCCAAAGTACCCCGGTCTTACGGTATCCATCTTTTTAGGGTTTCGTACCCAAAGGTGCCAACGGGACCCTCATTGAGACCCCGCTGTCTGTTTGTCTGTCTGTTCGTCCGTCGTCACGGGGCTCTACATGTCTCTTGAGCCGAAATATCTTTCAAATTTTCTCAGATTATGTATTACTGCGGCCGCTATAACAACAATCCCTACTAATATCCCTACTAATATTATAAATGCGAAAGTAACTCTGTCTGTCTGTCTGTCTGTCTGTTACCCTTTCACGTCGAAACCACTGAACCGATTTTGATGAAATTTGGTATATAAGTAGTTTAAACCCCAAGGATCAACATAGGATAACTTTTATTCCGGTAGAGGGCGCCACCGCGCGATAACCTAGATCCGCGCAGACGTAGTCGCGGGCATAAGCTAGTAAATACTAAAACTAGAATAAAGTTAAAAATTAAAGGGAGTCGTCATACAAGACGTGTTTTTTTTCAGCGTTTTTTGGTGTTGCTATTAGCAACGCGAGTTTGAACTCGTTTGATTTGATTCGTCTTGACGAGTACTTTTGTAACCAGGGGCCAAAAGTGCAGTCAGCAAAAAAAAAGCTTGCATTAGAATTTTTAACAAAAAACTTATTGTTGAACTGTTTTAAAAACTTTGTCCGAATCGCACTTGACCGAATTTTATTTATTATTATTTTTAAATGCTGAGAACAGTGATAGGGTCTATTGACTGAATTCGAAAAATGTTAACCTCACCTCAGTCAGGAGAAACAGAAGTCAAGGTTTAACGGCTGTGAAGGGGGGGGGGGTTCCTGAACTCGGAGAAAGCATGAGCAAGCTCGAGTTTCTTGCAATTATAACTGGTTTTATGTCAAACCTGTTCCGTTATTTGGAAGTACAGCTGGTGGTCCAGTGAGATTAATTCAAATAATTCCTTGGCTTACCGACGTAGTACAGTTAGTGCAACTAGAGTTACTTGCAGATAAATTTAAAAGTTCGGAGAAAAAGCCTGTTTATACCTACTTGTACCTCTTTTACTGGTGGCTGTACGTTCCATTACAAATACAATTTTAACCTAACCTAATAACGTATTTCTCTAGTCATAATTATATATTTTTTTACCATTTACCGTTTTCGTATTTACTATTACTTACACTAATTAAGAAATATTATTTAATTTATTTTCGGATATAGATTAGGACAGGATTTCAGGCTATCAAAATTCTGCTAAATTACATATAATGCTAAACAATACTATGCATAATAAAATTCGGCCATGTTAATATTATGCTAATATAATATTCGGGTAAACAATCATTCGGCTTATAAAGAATTATGCCGAACTAATTTTCGGCAAGTTTAAGATTCGGCGTAAAAAAAATATGCGAAACCTGTTATGCGTAATAAGTTTTCGGATTCCAAATAAACGCTTATTAATGACCCTCAAAGGTACACACACGCATACCAAATGGTGTTGCAGACGCATTGAGAAATGTATCTTCTTTCTCCCCTGTGTGCGTTTTCGTATCAGTAGGTATTAATTTCCTTTACAATTTCTTGTTATTCTGCACTTAGTAGCTCAGAACTGAAGAGTCATAAATGATAAGATAATTGTTAGTTGCAATATAAGCTTATTAATACCGCGGTTGAGTGCAGAGATAGCGAAGTGGGACAATCAATAGATATATCAAAATATAGCTAGCAAGGACTTGTGCAAAACATAGTTATCTCTAGCAATAATTTATACCCGTGATTATTGTTTGATTGTGCGAGTCCAAGTTTGAAGAATGTTTCATAAATTCACGCCATCTAAGTATAGAGAGATGAGAAAACACTGCATAAGTTGAATTTCTACGAACTAAAATAATTTCCTTGCTCACCCGCGACCTTACGATAGCTAAGCTTATGCAAAATATACGTGTTCATGCAGTTCCTCCACCTCCACACTGTAAGAACACATACAAATCACACAAACCCATCTATCACCACCACCACACTACACTGACGCGTTTCGAACTCAAACAGAGCTCATCTTCAGAGTGACACAACCGTACACCATGCTACCAGTTGTTAGAAATTATTTTAGTTCATTGATATGGACCTCCGCAAAGTAACGCCTGATTCAATAAATTATTTGAATTTCTACGGACAAATTATACATATATTGTCCTCAATAAAAACACAGACTTTCAACAAAAAAAATAAGATTGTATTTTATAGTATTTTTATAAAAAGCAAAGTTTTCATATGCGAAGCAGTACATTTTCCCGACGCTTCCCACGCGTTATATTTTTTGTCAAATTTCATGATTCTATGTCAACAGGAAATACCCTTAACTTTGGTTTTGCTTCAAAAAGTACGAGAGAAAAGGTCCTGACAAACAGAGAGACAGACAATGAAGTACTTAATCTCGTAAGGGGTTATTTTATTTACTTAATTAATTAAGCGCAGGGACATCTCCTAGTACTGGGCATGCATTTGGAGTCTAAATGAGCTGAAATTGGGTTCCCTGTAATCGACCTGGTGCCACCTCGCGGCCGTACTCGATGACCTTATCCACCGTATGACCTGAAGCACATGGCAAATATATTATGTATGCCAACATTGTTTTTCAATGACCGAACCGCCATGCGCCGAAAGGATTTCTTCGCAACGGATTGCTACAAGAACCTTTCATATTTGTATATTTCAACACTATCACCAATTTGAATTTAAACTCAATAACAACACATACAAGGTCTGAGTCAAGCGTTATTGAAATCTACTTACGCCTTTTTAAAAATTTCCTCTCAAATATTATAGTATATGAGTCAGCCTTCTCAGTATCCTTGCGATTGCGTGCATCGACCTTGAGCGCTTAAGAGCACTTGCAGGGGTGGCCAACCAACGTACGCTTACATACGGTCACCTGCATTAAATATCTGCCACAGTGGAGCGTGCAAAAATATCTATCACGTCTACTGGCCGTAGAAATAGAGTCGTCACAGATATTTCTGCACGCTTCGGTGTGTTAGATGCTGGTGGTGCTGGTGGCTGTACTACCTACAAAATTTTACCATGCTACATTATACTGTATTTACATCTTAGGTCTTGTTCTGAAATCTCGGGATTTTTAAACTATGTCTTAGGCTTACGGACGGATTTTCTAAATCTCAGGAAATCTCAGAATTTTTAGAAAAAGAACTGATTTCGAGGAATGAAAATAGGTATTTATTTACACACAATTCTTATACATACCTACTAGAAAAATAGCAAATACATTTATAAAACAAAGAATAAAGATAGAAAGCTAAATTACTTGTCCTAAGCCTAATTAGGTTTTAACCTATATTTACAAATACCTATCACCCAGATTTTTTTAGATCTTTTCATTACCAAGGTACAAGAAAGGTATAAGACAGTAATTTACTTTTGTATACTTACATAGAGGCTAATTTAAAAATCAAGTTTGTTCATGTTAATTGCACAAACAAAATTTTATTTATGTAAGAAATAATACCTTTACGTCCGAAAAAAACTAAAACTCTCGGAACTAAAATTTTGCAATGAAAAAACAAATTACTAACGACGAAAAAGCAATGTAATAGTACTTAATGCATAACAGTGCTAAATGAATCACTTGGCCCAACTTCAACCATGATTTTGTAAAATTCTCGAGAAAATTAACTTGCATCTTGTATTTTGCATACAATGACTAAATGTTGTAAAACCGCCCCGATGTCGTTTCGTACGAAATTATGAATGAATGACTAACATACTTTAAGCAGGTAGTACAATACCACGTTACCTCTCTTACATTACAGCGAAGGAGCAATTATAGCGGAAAGGTGAAAAACCGGCCACAAACCTGTAGGTAGTAACTTTAAAATTATTAAAAATATTTTTATTATGATGTAAGGATGTAACTAAAAATTTACGGTGTAACTATTAATTTTTCCTTTACCTGTGCTATAAGACGTTGCTTCGTAGCAAATTTCAAGATTCTGAGTTCACGGGAATTACCCTGTAGGTTTTGATTCCCTTGCGAGTATCGAAAATTTGCGGAAATTTGCGGCATAAACGGCTGTATCTTTTGATTGCGTTGGCTTAGTAGTTTGTTTTTTTCGCAGCTCCAAGGGACAGTAGAATAATAATTGTCTACGCCACTCTTACAGCCTTATTCATAAAAAATCCTTAATTGAGGTTTGATCGGTCTGTTACTTAGCAGACTGATTAAGCTTGTTAGACGGTTGTCAAGAAGTATGATTCATAAACGCTTGCTAGCAGTCTGCTAGTTGTTGAGCCGCTGATAGACTGATTAGACTCGTTATGTTGGCCACCTTGACAAATCAAAGACAAAAAATGGCCTAATCGATAATTAAAAAAAAAAAAGTTGACAGCAGTGACAGCAAATTAGCAGGAAAAAAAATAAAAAGCGAGAAGTTTGTTTTCCCGCCATTTCCGATCCGCATGTTTATGTTGTGCAAAAGCCATAATTGTGTTAATCATCCTATTTTTTTTTCATACTTATTGTTAATTTATTGCTGCTAATTTAGAGGATTTTTAAATACAAATTCCTGAAAATATTTTTTCCTGGATTTTTTTTTAATCTTTGCGTAACTTCACCCTTCACTAAAATATCTTCGGTATGGTTTTTTGCTCTTGTCAAAGTCAGCTGTTCAAACTTGTAGCGGCCATTTTGTGACTTAGCAGGGAGATAAAGGAGGGTCTACGGTCCGCTAACTTTAGCAGAGCCTTGATCGACTGATTAGCGCTAACAGACGTTTATGAATCATGTTTTTTAGCATCGGGCCTTCAAGGAGCCTTCAAGGAGGCTCTAACTTTTTATGAATAAGGCTGTTACTCTTTGCCTCCGGCCTGCGCAGCCGCGGTGTGCGCATGCGCGGAGGAGCGCGGGGAGCGGGGGACGCTCGCCCGATCGGCGCGGCGCGGCCGCCGCCCCGCCACCGACACTGGCCAACAACGACTCTCGCGCGCGCACGCGTTTTTATTAAAAATAATAATTTTAACTCTGTACCTTTTGTAATACAGTATTTGTAAAAAGTCAAAGCCTAACCTCATTTCTGACCGCATCCTAATTAATTAAACATAAAGTGGCGACCGTGACAGGACGCGGGTCGCTTAACCTCACGTTCCGGGCACGTGGTTGTGCGCACACACAGTACTTTGTGCCAACCGCGTTATCGAAAGGCGCTCAAGATATCAAGAAGGAACAATCGGCGGCGTAGCAGCCATCGAAGACTTCCTGAAGAAATCCCCGTCCGATCGACGTGGAAGATTCTAGAAGATGGGATAAGTCGATACGAAGTCCAAGGACGCACTGAAGACTGCCGCGTGCAGTTGCCTGACGACATCGCCCCGTGCTTCTCTTCCATGCTAACCAGGAACGTGCCGTGAGCCCAGTCCTTTCTTTACCTACTTCCTAATAATGTGGTCCGTATTCTCTGACTGAACTTTCAGGCGAGCGCTTCGAGTGTCGTGTGTTTTCCTGTGCCTTAAAAGCTATCTTATGCTTTAGTTACGGTGATACAGGCAGGCCAGTCAGGTATTGTCGTAACTTTCGCAGTTAAAAACCTCACTTTCATTGTCTTGTTGACTTAAGTACCTAACTATTATTGCATTGTGGTGTGATCTCGCACGCATTTATTTATATTCTAACGATTTAAATATTGCCTACGCCTTACTAACTGTTCAAGTTTTTTAATTCTTCCCGTAGGCATAAAGTTTATTAAACCCGATTTAACTCATACTTACTCGCATTTTAACATTTCTTATCCGAATTTTGCCATACTATTCATACTAAAGCCATCTACTTCGTGCATAATTTGCCAAATTGCACAGAATTCGTTCACTTCGCTGGCCGCCATTTTGCATTTGCACTTATTCGCTTCCAGGAAGTGCGCGCCGCGCTGTGCCGTTTCATCGCTTTGTTCGCCACGTCACGGGAGCGGCGGGGCATCGCCATCTTGTTTATACACGCCGGCAACGCGTAGCAGCCACATAAATAAGGAGCGTAAGCCTATTGAGCCAATTTATTAATTATTTAACCTCGTATCTTTGCCTATTTTGCTATAGTTTGTTAATCATTGATCTTAAAATGTCTCAAGCAGATTTGGCGGCTCAGACCGCAGAACATAAAACTAAAAGAAGTTCTGTAAAAGGCCAATTAACTAAATTCACTAATTATTTAAATAAATTTAATGTGAATGAACCGTTAAGCGACTTAAAGTTTAACGAATTAACATCGAGGTTAAATAGAATTGTTGAGTTATCCTCAAAATTCGATGAGCTGCAAACGTTCATAGAAGTTTCTAACCCTGATAATCTTGATAACGAGCTATCAGAACGCGAGGAAATAGAAGACAATTTTCATCTATCTATTGCCACGGCACAATGCATTCTTGACGGGGCCGCGGCTTCCAAGCAAAAACCCACTGCTCCATCAGATGGTAATCATTGCTCCAGTGTTTCTAATAACTGTCATCATTCTGAGCACATGGGCTTTCAATTGCCGCAAATACGCATTGCGAAATTTGATGGCTCTTATTATAAGTGGATGGAATTCCGTGACACATATGAATCCTTGATACACAATAATGATAGAATAAAGGGAATTCATAAGTTTCACTATTTGAATACATACTTGGAGGGCGAAGCCTCTCGGGTCATATCTAACTTGGAAGTATCCGAGCTCAATTATTCTCAGGCATGGGAACTTTTGTGCGAAAGATACAACAACAAAAGACAATTAATCACTAATCATCTTAACTCTTTGTTGAGCATTGACGCCATGCAAAGGGAGTCTGACAAAGCTTTGCGCTTTCTAAATGATCACTTAACAAAAAATTTGAGAGCGCTCAAAACCCTTGGCCAGCCCACTGAACATTGGGACTCGATTCTTATACATATGTTTACTGCCAAACTTGACCCTAATACCAATGTTAAGTGGGAAGAGCATCGGAATAACCTGTCCGAGTTGCCAACTCTGGACGAATTTAGAAAATTTCTTCAAAATCGCGCAGATGTTCTAGAAACTCTTTCTAAATCAAAAAAGGAAAAGGATAAATTTCTTAATAAACATGAAAATAATACAAATAATAAAGGCTTGTTCAGACAAGATAAAAATATAAATACCTTCGTGATTTCAGCTAAACAAAGTAACCACAAGGGTGTGCCGTGCGTCGTGTGCCGTGGTGAGCACCGCATATACGACTGCAAGATCTTCAGGCATCTCACCGTGGACGAGAGATGGGCGCAGGCCTCTAAGCTCCAACTGTGCCATGTCTGCCTACGCCCCGATCACGAGACGCGGCAGTGTAAACTGAATGGCTGCCGTGTGTGTAAGAAACGTCACAACACATTTTTACACAAAGACACAACACTAGCTTCAAACACATCTAACCCTCAGCCTAGCAGTGTTAGCATAGACTCTGACATAGCGTCCACCTCCACTGCTGCTAAGGTTTTACAGAACCCTAATGTGGACACACCCACTGTGTCCACATCTGCGCTGACCAGTAGTGAAGTTCTATTGTCTACAGCATTAATTGAAGTTTTTAATCCTTGTAATAATAGGAAGGAAACTGTAAAGGCTCTTCTGGACTGTGGTAGCCAGTCCTCTTATATAAGTGAAGGTTTGAAACATCGATTACAATTGCCCTCTCTGCCCCTCACTGCCACAACCATTCTAGGTATAGGCAACACTCAATTGAAGTGTGTTCCAGGGCGCTGTACTGCCCAGATTCAATCATTATCTGACAAATTTACTGCGAAGCTGGACTTCTTGGTTCTCAAAGAAATAACTGATAACTTACCAAGGCAATATTTTGATGTGAGTCAGTTAGGAATACCTTCCTCAGTGAGGCTAGCCGACCCAACATTTAATATTCCCTCTCATATAGATGTCCTTCTAGGAGCTGATGTTTTTTGGCATATAGTGGGAGGTGAACAAAAACCCTTGGCAAACAAACAAACAATGCTGATTGAATCAAAATTGGGTTGGGTCATTGCAGGCTCTGTCATGAGTACGAGCCTTGCCACAAATACAAATTTCACTCGAAGCAATCTTTGCCTTGCTGACCTCTCGTCTCAAATGACCAAGTTCTGGGAGGCTGAAGAACTGCCCAAGGTAGTTGGGCCAAGTAATAATGGGTTCCTTACTAAGCACCCAATTGAAGAGCATTTTATAGAAAATACTTACCGTTTAGATAGCGGTCGCTTTGTAGTCCGACTGCCCTTAATTGATACCCCAGATTGTTTGGGCAACTCCTACTATATGGCCAAAAAACGTTTGCTCAATTTAGAAAATCGTTTTCAAAAACAGCCCAAACTGAAAGAAAGGTACAATGAATTTATTGATGAATATAAACAGTTAGGACATCTATCCGAGTCTCAGCTGCTGTCTAGCCCTAACTACTTACCGCACCACCCAGTGGTCAAGGAACAGAGTGAGTCCACAAAACTACGCGTCGTCTTCGACGCGTCTTGCCCTACCTCTTCTGGTTACAGCGTTAATAATATACAGATGGTAGGGCCTTGCATACAAGACTCCCTGTTTAACATTTTGCTCAGATTTCGCCATTATAAGTACGCATTGTCAGGTGACATCGAAAAACAATACCGTCAAATTCTAGTTAATGAGCTTGACAGGGATTTACAAGTAATTCTATGGCGCGAAGATGAGCACTTACCAATTCGCGCACTTACCTTGAACACAGTAACTTATGGCTTTGCTAGTGCGAGCTTCTTAGCCGCCAGGTGCTTGTGGCAGTTGGGGGAAGAGTGCAATGACCCCAACATAAAGGCAGTTATGCAAAATGATTTCTACTGTGATGACCTACTTACTGGCAGTGACACAGAGTCTGAGCTATTGCACATACAAACAGAAATTTCAAAATGCTTAAATGCTGGTTGTTTTAACTTACGAAAATACAGATCTAATTCACCTAAACTATTAAATTCAAAAAACATTAACGTTAACGACAATCTGGCACTAAGCCAATCTTGCCAAACGCTTGGTTTAGGTTGGAACCCTGGCCAAGACACGCTTCACTTCTCTATTGATGAATCAAATGATGATGAGGGTAATGTAACCAAGAGATCACTTCTGTCAACAACCTTCAAAATTTTCGATCCTTTAGGGCTACTGAGTTTATGTACAGTCAAACCAAAATTACTCATACAACAATTATGGAAGGCAGGGCTGGGTTGGGATGATCCTGCCCCGCCTGAAATTCGGCGTGTCTGGTCACGGTTCATAAAAAATTTACACCACCTCAAAACGCTTTCAATTCCTAGAAATGTACTGAGTAACTTGCCACTGGCAATAGAACTTCATTGCTTCTGTGACGCGTCACAGTCAGCCTTTGCGACATGCATATATGTCAAGTCCATTACAAACTTAGGTGAACAAAGTGTCAATTTATTGTGTGCAAAGGATAGGATAGGACCCGTGAATCCCATAAGTATTCCACGTATGGAACTGTGTGGAGCCCTTTTAGCGGCCCAAGCATGGGCAGCAGTAACTGCAGCCCTTAGAAAACCTATTACACGCACCATTTTTTGGACTGACTCCAGCGTGGTCCTAGCATGGTTAAAAACCGATCCCTCCAAGTTGAATGTATTTGTACGCAATAGAGTTGCAACTATAACTGATCTTACCTCAACTTCAACTTGGAGGCACGTGCCCACGGCACATAACCCAGCTGACCTGGCCTCTCGCGGCGTTGATCCCCAGCATGTCGCTGCAATGTCGCTGTGGTGGCACGGGCCAGAATTTCTTCGCGAACCCGAGACTAGCTGGCCCACGCTGGACAAAGTATCCCATGACGACTTACCAGAATTAAAAACAACATCAATGAGTGCTAGCGTAAATTCTATTCAATGTGTTATATATTTCGAAAGATATTCTAAATTGAAAACATTGCAGCGTGTGGTTGCATTCATACGTCGTTTCATAAATAATTGCAAACGTACTAGCACAAAATTATCTGGCCCATTAACTGCCCAAGAATTGAAGGATTCCTTGCACACACTAATTAAGCTATCACAGGCACAAACATACAAAAATGAGCTCGACACTTTACAAAAAAACAAATACTTAAACGCTAAAGTTCACATGTCGTCTCTAACGCCTTTCATCGACTCTCAGGGGATCCTGAGAGTCGGGGGGAGGCTGGATGCTTCATCCTATAACTATGACAAGAAGCATCCCATTATATTATCCTCTAAACACCCACTCACCAAACTTATCTTCGAACAGACACACGCACGTCTCTTACATGCACCGCCGCAGCTCCTTTTGACCTCTATTAGAGAGGAAATATGGCCGGTTGGGGGTAGAGCCCTGGCGCGACGCACGGCGCACAATTGTGTTATTTGCAAGCGCGCCGCTGGTCAAACTTTAAAAAATATAATGGGCAACTTGCCAGCCCAACGTATAACAGCTGATTTTCCGTTTTCTGTATCAGCAGTTGATTTTGCAGGGCCGTATTTGATTACCGACCGACGGGGGCGTGGTTGTAAAATAACTAAATGTTACTTGTGTTTGTTTGTCTGTCTTAAATACAAATGTGTACACTTGGAGGCCGTGAGCGAGCTGTCTAAGGATGCATTTATTCTATCTCTCAGGAGGTTTATCGCGAGGAGGGGCAAACCTCGCGAGCTGCTATGTGACAATGGGCGAAATTTCGTGGCAGCTGCCAAAGAGATAGATGAATTTGTAAGGCTCAATAAAGACTCTATGAAAGAGTTTGCAGCTGACGAAGGCATTAACTTTAAATTCTCACCGGCTTACGCTCCTAATTTTAATGGTCTCGCCGAGGCCGGCATTAAGCAGGCAAAATTTCATTTAAAAAGAATTCTAGGAAACACTCATTTGACGTTCGAGGAGCTCGCCTCATTATTTAGTCAGATTGAAGCTATTTTAAATAGCAGACCACTTTGCCCTCTCTCCCCTAGTCCCAATGATTTTTCCCCGCTCACACCAGGGCACTTTCTGGTTGGCAGACCCCTGACGTCGCTGCCCTCGCCGCCGCTGCGCGACGAGAATCCTAACAGACTGAACCACTACCGAAGACTCGAGCAGCTGCGTCAACATTTTTGGGCCCGCTGGACCGCAGAATACATATCCGAGCTCCAGCACCGCTATAAATGGAGGACTCGACACACAGACCTGCAGCTTGACGAGCTGGTCCTCATAAAGGACGATGGATTACCACCACTACACTGGAGAATGGGTAGAGTCTCCAAGATCTACCCCGGCCCAGATGGCATCCCACGTGTGGCAGACATCACTACAGCTAGAGGCACCATACGGCGGGCACTCAACAGGATCTGCCCCCTGCCCTCTTCACAAGACTCTTGAAGACAGGTCTTCAAGGGCCCCCAGTATGTCTACGCCACTCTTACTCTTTGCCTCCGGCCTGCGCAGCCGCGGTGTGCGCATGCGCGGAGGAGCGCGGGGAGCGGGGGACGCTCGCCCGATCGGCGCGGCGCGGCCGCCGCCCCGCCACCGACACTGGCCAACGACGACTCTCGCGCGCGCACGCGTTTTTATTAAAAATAATTATTTTAACTCTGTACCTTTTGTAATACAGTATTTGTAAAAAGTCAAAGCCTAACCTCATTTCTGACCGCATCCTAATTAATTAAACAATAATATAAATTTCAGCTTGATGCCTCCAAGCGTTCCTGAGAAAAAGGGTATTAACAGACGGACGGACGGACAACAAAGTGATCCTATAAGGGTTCCGTTTTTTTCCTTTCGAGGTATGGAACCCTAAAAAGAAGTGACATCAATTCTGGAAGAAAATGCACTTAATAACAATGTCTATTCCTTGCATTATTTATTTAGTACTGGTGTTTACCCGCGGCTTCGCTCGCACAAGTATATCATTAGATCCAAGCAGCTGATTTGAAATTTCGGGATTTTTTTAAATTCCCGTGGGAATTCGCGAAACTAAATCGTGGTTTTCATTGACGTTTCATTAAAAACAATCATGTCAAATTTCATGACTCTAAGCCCAGCGGTTGTTGTTTCCAGATTTTATCCCTATTCCTTGGGAATATCGGAATAAAAAGTAGCCTATGTTGTATTCCAGATGTGCAGCTATCTACATACCAAATTTCACCCAAATCCGTCTAGCCGTTTCAGCGTTATGGAGTCACAAACATACTCACTCACTCACTCACAAACTTTCACATTTATAATATTAGTAGGATTTCATGACTCTAAGCCCAGCGGTTGTTGTTTCGAGATTTTATCCCTATTCCGTGGGAATATCGGAATAAAAGTAGCCTATGTTGTATTCCAGATGTGCAGCTATCTACATACCAAATTTCACCCAAATCCGTCTAGCCGTTTCAGCGTTATGGAGTCACAAACATACTCACTCACTCACTCACAAACTTTCGCATTTATAATATTAGTAGGATTTATATTTATCATTATCATCTTCAATCACTGAACGATAACTTGCCACTTGAACAGCACACCCGTCGGTTCACCTAGTCAGAGGCCAGTCACCAGTGCCAAAGCTTCGCTTTCCCGAACATGATTGCCATTCAAAAACCTTTCTCCCCCAAAGGTTATCTATTCCTGTATCTTAAATAATAACAGAACTTACGATATTAAAGCAATAAAAGTGCTTTTCTTTACGAGATAAATGTCGTGTCCTATTTTAAAAGCCCTGTAATTATTTAATTAATCGATGCAACTGCAGTAGCCTTCCTCTTTGAGTGCCCCAGTTTAAATTAATAATAACTTTAATTTTAAATGGTACTCTGTAATGCCGAGGCCACATTCTGTCGCATAATATAATATAAATTAAGATATAAAACGCAATTAATTTATTTTAAATTCTAGGGCTATTCAAAGCTAGAGTGAACGCTGTTACTGAACCAGTGAAACCTTTCTCCTCATCATCACTTAACATCAGGTGAGATAGGGTTCAACCGCAGTCGGTTATAAGTAAAAAAAAATTAACACAGAAACAAACAAATTATCAAACTTAGCATGATGTTGGCTACAGCTTGTAAGTATTTTGTCTGCATTTATATTGTGATGATACTCTTACTTTTTACAATCTAGAGTTTGTTCTAGATTTCAGCTTTCACAATGTTAACTTCGGAGCTAAGATGAGAAACTGAAATTTCCCTCAACTTCGGCACTGCTTTGCTACAATAGAATATGTTAGCAGTTTACTGGTTCCCAGCCCCTGCTGTTCTAGTAAACTGTACTATGCATTGGAAATTAAAGATGCATGAACACTAAGGGTCACAATTGTATCAACTTTTAGGGTTCTCAAGAATATAACGTTTTTTTTTTTTTTTATACGACTGGATGGCAAACGAGCAAGTGGGTCTCCTGATGGTAAGAGATCACCACCGCCCATAAACATCTGCAACACCAGGGGTATTGCAGACGCGTTGCCAACCTAGAGGCCTAAGATGGGATACCTCACGTGCCAGTAATTTCACCGGCTGTCTTACTCTCCACGCCGAAACACAACAATGCAAGCACTGCTGCTTCACGTTTTAAACTTTCGTGATCACGCTAAAACACACGAATAATTTATCTCGACATTACAGTAGCCGTGGTCACGAGTGACTGAAGCGTGAGGTGTCAAGTCTGCCTAGCAGCGCGAGTCCTTCGAACTACCCGCACTTGATCACCAAGTACCGGCACTCGTATTTCGAACTACCCGCACTTGGTTATTTTTTTTATAAGCTTTTTAGACTTATTACTAACTTGCAATGTACAGTTACAGTAATGCATCTTGCAAGTTAAATTTGACCTACTTTTAGAAGTCGGATTATCTTGAAATTCGGCATACTAAAGGGCATACTTATGTAAATTGCGTGACAATACAATAATCTGGTAGTGACATCTTGGTAGTCCGGCCAGGATCGTCTCCGCAGGACGGAACTCTTCAACGGTTAATAGCATCGACTTGAAATTTGGTATGCAAATGTAATTTCCGGTGACAATGCAAGTACGGTCAACAAAAAGTACAGTCAGCAAAAAAATCTTGTATTAAAAATGAAATTTTTACCAAAAACTTTTTATTTGTTACCCCCATCAAACCAGAATAAAAAGTAAACGTTCTCTATCGTTTGCCCGAATTTCATTTGCCTTATATTTATGTCCAACAGTGGACGTCTAACGGCTGATATGATGATGATGGAGGAATTTATTCAAATCTCGTAGGATTTTTGTAAAATTCCTGAATTTATGTTCAACTTCTGGATTTGTTAAGATTGGTTTTTCTGGAATCTTTTTGTATTTTTTATTTCAATTCCAAATTTTTACTTTCACGATCATCCCGGTTTTACGGTTGTATTTTCAATTTAGGTTTTACGGGATGACCGTAAAAGTAAAAATTTGGAATTGAAATATAAAATACAAAAAGATTTCAGAAAAACCAATCTTAATTTGTTTGCTTAATAACGATATCTCTTGTCCGGGTGAGCGGTTAGTTCCAATGGAATGCCGAAAGTTTCTCGATGAGGGCTACGGTAGGTATAGATGTCGCTAGCGTCACTGCTTAAGTGGCTAAATAAGAAACAAACAAGCTGAGATATGTGGTGCATAGGGGAAATTCGTGTCTGTACCATTGTCCAGCAGTGGTGTAGCGGTATAGCACGCGGCACGGAATGCCGAGGACCTGGGATCGATCGATTCCCAGTGCTGGTCTTATTTTTCTGGTTTTTCTGTGCATCTATATTTCAGTTTGTATTTTCATTCTAGATTTGTTTCAGGCGGGCAAAGCCGCAGGTAATAAATAGCTTACGGTAGTGGTGCCGTAATTACAGAGTGCAAGTTGTGCCGTGTGACCGCATTTACTTTATGGTCCTCTGCACCATTCGTTGCAGCTGCGCGGCTGTTAACTCGCTGCATTATATGTATAAGGGATACATTAGAATCTTGGTAACCAAATCATAAATAAATGACTTTCTGCAAAAGTTTCTTGTGGCGCGTTCTTCTTGCCAATGATGGTCTTTCAGAAAGCGCTGGTAGCTTAAAAAAGTGACATGTAAAAGAGCCATTTGCGGTCTACTTCAAGCATAAACGTTTACCTCTTTTTAGGGTTCCGTACCCAAAGGGTGCCAACGGAACCCTATTACTGAGACTCCGCTGTCTGTCTGTCCGTCGGCCTGTCACAGGGCTCTATCTCTTAAGTCGTAATAGTCAGACACTTGAAATTTTCACAGGTTTTAACAGAATATAATAATTTTTAAGTGAGGCTCCCATACTCGTACAACATACGTGATTGTTTTGCCGTTTTTTGCTAATGTCTATCTAATGTTGTATAGATAATGATGCGGAACCTTTCGTACGTGAGTCAGACTCGTACTTGACCTATCACTTGGCAATATCCTACTCGATAGGTTTGAAGAAAAAAACATTTTGAAACTCACAATTTGGCGCCAAAATTTTTTCATTCATCGCCATTTTGATTTTTCAAGAATTTCATGTACCCAGTCACACAGTACCTACCCAAGAATTTCATGTGACTCGCGTCATCAAGACGAATCCAATGACGTATCATTTATCAAAATCGGTTCAGCCGATGAGTAGTTACGAGAGAACATAGGAATAGACATACGTACATACATACATTCGGGTCAAACACATAACTCTCCTTCTTCGCAGTCGGGTAAAAAGTTGTAGTGTTTATGGTAGTTCGGTCTATGTGAAATATACCTCTAGCGGCACTATTTTTTTTATTATTATAGAACCTCTAAGGGGCTGTTTCACCATCCATTGATTAGTGTTGATGCCGTCTCCGTCTATTCTAACAAAACAAATAGAGACGGCATCACACCTAACCGCCAGTTAACACTAATCAATGGATGGTGAAACAGCCCCTAAATCTCTTAATTTATAAGAAACAGAAGGGCGGATTTTCTACCGAAAACACATATTGTGTTTTACTGACTTAACTATCTTGTACGCTATACCTACGTACCTGGAGCGAAGTCGAACACGAAATGAGCGAAACGTCTTCTATTTTTATTTCAATCTTATGTCGCTTTTAATTGAACATGCTATTCCAAATAACAAGACTGTTACCAAGCAAAAAACATAAATAATTAGCAGAAAGAAGAGAAAAAAAAACAAGAAGAACAGAGAAATTATAACGAGATGAAAACAAACATAGCCGCATTCGAATTTACTTGTAACCACTTTTTCACAAATGCTTTTAGGCTTACCTCATGTAGACTAAACATTTGTTTGAACGTCTTTCACTTCGAAATTTGGTTTTGCTATACACCGATCAGACATACGTTTCGTTCCTCATCATCATCATCAGCCTACAGCAGTCCACTGCTGGACATAGGCCCCTCAACACATGCTCGTTAGTAACACGAGAGCATGCTACTGTCGAGAAAATGCTACCTACTAGCATGTGTGAACAAGACATGCTACTATCGAGCATGCTTTTTACTGGCATGCTCAATAGCAGGCTCTGCTATTGAGCATGCTAGTGGATGAGGGGGTGGAAGAGGGAAAGGTAATAAGCAAGTGCTAACGCGTTTGCTTAATGAGCATTCTAGTATTGGTAGTGCCACGAGAGTTGCAAGCAAAAAAAAGTTACTAAAAGTGAATTTATTAATTAATTTACTGCCGTTGAATTTGCGAAAAGCCGTAACGGCAACAGGTTAGCAGCCGTAGGCCGTAGATTTTGAGATTTTTGGCCTGAAAGCCGTAGAACACGGTAACTGCCGTGGCAACACTGACATTGAACTGACAGGAGCATGCTACTTATCAAAAGGCATGTTTGTCGGAGTGTTTGTTTTGAGCATGCTTATTTAGGAGCATACTCAAAACTAGCATGCTTATTGCTAGCAAATGTAAACAGTCCATGAGCGTGCTCATTAGTGGCATAAGCATAAAGCATAAGCTCTTCCATGGCGCGCCACAACACTCTGTCTTCAGCCCCTCGCATCCATCCGTCGCCAGCGACCCTCTTAAGGTCGTCCGTCCGTGCCTCAGGACGCCCTACACTACGTTTTCCCGTCCGTGGTCTCCATTCGAGGACTCGTCTGCTCCACCGTTCATCGGTCCTGCGACAGACGTGGCCAGCCCAACGCCACTTCAGCGAACTAATTCTCTGAGCAACGTCTCGTACGTTACTCCTAAACAAAAGTGAACAACTTTTTGAGGACAGCTCAAATATGAAAACGTCTATGTATAGGTATGCATATAAACCCCCGAATTCGTCATTTGAAAGTTCAATATCTAAAAAAATGGCTGAACCAATTTTAATTATAGCTAAGAACCATTGCAAAAACTCGCTTTCACGTAAAAAAACCGCATCGAAATTGGTCTATCCGTTTGAGAGACACGATGCCATAGACTGATAAACAAACAGACGGACATACAGTCAAACTTATCCTCGGTCGGCCCAATGTGCAATAGAATGTACACAATAAGTTCAAGGGAATAAGAAATCTATGAAAATGTAACAAAGTAAAAATTATTTTGTTTTTCTATTGTTTTACACCATGCCAGTTTGACGGCAGTTTGACTTTATTCTCGAAACAATTAGATTCTAATTGCTTTGTCATTTTTTTTCTAAATATTTATATGGTGGGCTTCAGGAGGGTATAACGCCCCTCCTTTTACGTCGGGGGTTAAAAATAGAGAAACAAAAACAATCGACAAACGCTGAGATCATGGTCATGTCATAATACTTACGTGTAGTTATCGCAAAAAACGTGATGGCATATTTATAATTAAGAATCCAGTTCGTCCTGTTTCTGTGGAATTCGTCGCCTGCGCACACTTACTCAGCGACTGGTCTAACCTGTGTAGAAAGGACTTCGGAAGTAGCCTAAAGGTCGCTGCCCACTACAGCGTTGCGTGCCGTGACTGTAATAGGAACATGGCAGGAACGGAATGTGCGCATACATGACGCGAGACGGCGACGGTTGGTTAGGAAACGTGCTATCGGGCATAGTCTCATAGTTTTCAATACAATAAGGTACAACAAGAGTATAAAATGAGCCATTTTACCCAAGACATATAGCCACCCGAGCCGGTACGGCGAGGGTGCATGACACGTCGAGAGGAAAATGGGTTTAAGGCTCGAGTTTTACACTCTACTTTTCACTTCGATGGCGAGGCAATGATATAGCAACAGTGGGAACAATTGTTCACTTACTGTATATGTTATCTACCTTTTATTGTTCATGCATATATAATTATAAATTTTAAATTTTATTGATCTATTTCGATTGTTTTCGTTGATTTATAGTTTTATATAAATTAAAAATAATGTAAACACGGAATTTACGAGCATGAGAAGTGAAAAGAATATATTTTGCCCGATACCTTGCTACTACGGTCATGGTATGATACGGTGTGATGGGTAGAGACCTTTTAAGCTTATTTATTAAGCTTATTTCTACAGTCAGGGGCATAAATATGTACAGTTGAGGAAATGAAATCACGTACCAGGGTGGAAACCTTTGTGCAACAGAATGTCATGTTGACATCATTTGCGAAATATGTAAATCATAGTGAAATTAATTATGAAAAGATTCTATCCTGGTACATGATTCAATTTCCTCGACTGTACGTTACCATGATGTTTAAAATATGTGCCACTAACCGCTTGAGGTCGCATATATTTGACGCTATGGCTGTATAGATATTTATGTCCTCAACTGAAAATATTTCGGGGCGGGTAGGGCATGTACAGCCATTTCGTTTCCCATAATTTCATATGCTATAATTTCACTTGCCATACCAACGTTTGCCATAAAATATTTAGAACCGAGCTGGTATCAGCTTTTTTGAAATGTCATCTTATAGAATGCAGGTTAGGTTAGCTTAGTAGCAATTGTGAATGCTGTTTCAGAAATAAATTAATTTATGACAATTGAAAATTATGGAAAACGATACATTATGGCATATGAAATTCGAGCAAACTTTACTCATGTTATTTCTTTTGGTCAATGCGAATAAAACTAGACTAAGAATATTCGCTTACACGTAAACGATGCGAATAATTAAAACCCGTCTATTCCATGCCCTCTACATATATTAATGTTCACATCAAACTTAAGATAACTGCTATATTTGAATCAAAGGTCATTGAACTGATTGTCTTAGGAACTCGTGTGTTTTGTAAAGATAAACTTCATTTGTTTTACTAC
The DNA here is from genome assembly GCF_025370935.1 of Choristoneura fumiferana. Taxonomy (NCBI): domain Eukaryota; kingdom Metazoa; phylum Arthropoda; class Insecta; order Lepidoptera; family Tortricidae; genus Choristoneura; species Choristoneura fumiferana. The sequence goes on from NC_133483.1 coordinate 19,469,950, forward strand.
AAATATCGGCCTATGTTTAGATTACAGATGTGCAAGTTGCGGAAAGTTTGCAAAAAGTAGAAAAAGTTCTCGGAAATTTCTGGAAATTTTCCCAAGAAGTAACTGTTTTCGTAAAAACTGGCCTAGGTAAACGAAAAACCTAAACTACTACAGGGTACTTTCGGTTGTCTAAGAACCTCGAAATTTAGTATGAAGGTAGTTTTCATAGCACAAGTAGTAAGAAAAGTCTGTAAATCTTAATTTTTGTCTATACATTTACTTACTCGTAACGATCTAAAATGTCCCCACACTGCGTACCTACATTTTGCTAGGGGCTCAGATAACACTAATTATTTATATATTTAAGGAGAAACAACAGCTAAAAACACAATATATGTAGTGGGAATAGCAACACAGACCCAATTACAGGATCTCGACAGATAGCTACAGTTTTACATTTAGAAAGAAAGAAAGAAAGAAAGAAAATATTTATTCGTGACAAACATGAGAACAATGAATAAAGAAGTAAAAAAGAGAAAAAAAAAATAAGCTAATATTCCTATATTGTTCTGTACACTCTTCAACACAAACATAGTACTAATTTCCTTTAAAAAATATGCAACAAAGTTAAATACGGTGATTCCGCAGTTAGTACTAATATTTATATTGGGTTATTACTTCACTACCCCAAGAAAGAGTAAGCGAAAACTTGAGCTTAAAAGTTACTTAAAATATCTAAAGTAGGTACATACCAACGGCGCGCTTAATCAAAGAACCTCATTGCCAATCTTCGCCTCACGGATGGAATGTAACAGTTACATATTTCAATGGCCATCTCTTTCATCAGATTATTTAGATTACCGCTCGCGCGCCTGAGAATGCTGTTTTGCATATTCGTAAACACTTACAAATTTGTACGGAACCCTTGGCGGGCGAGTCTGCCTCGCACTTGGTTGATTTTTTAAATAATGATTGTGAATAATTAATGATTTTCAAGCTTGGTGTTATGGTTAGTAACAAATAATTTATTGTTGCTACATTAAAAGAAAGACGTCCGCTGTTGGGCATAGGCCTCCCCTAAATTAATACCATACTCCATACCTTCCGCCGCCTAACTTTGCCTAGAAGTTCATTGCCACGACTAGTACTACAAAAACTATAAAGGTATAATTCCAATAATTGAATAGGCACTATACCGTTATGCGATTCGAACACAATCCGGGAGTAACGTAAAGACGTCGCATAAAAAATGTGTCTCAAAAATGCGTCAAGACTAACATCAAGTAGGTAATGAACTTTTAGGCAGATTTATATGGCGCGTGGTGCAAAGAAGTTAAAAGAGTTAAAAAAAGTGATGCCAATGAGTTCACGGATGAAAGTTACCATAAAAGGGTAAATGCAGGTAAATGTCATGTTCGGCGGAGCACCTTATTCACATCCCAACGCGTTTGCTATAAGCTTATTATGTATGGTTCACCACAGGTATCGATCTATGCGTAAAGTCGACCTCCTGAAATAGATTGCCATGTAAAAATCAGCTAAGTGTAAATCGAATACGCAATAAGGGTCGCGCATTATTGTAAAATATTTACCACGACGCATTTAAAAAAACAGGGAAGTTATTTATTTATTTAATTGTTAAATCTTGTTAAACTGAAGTAAAGAACTAAATGATTAATTACATTATTTCAGTTTTATTTTAGAATTCTCTTGAATTTTTATCTATTTTTTTTTCATTTTTTACCTCAGGAGACCCCAGAGCTGGCGCTTACCTCTCCCAGCGAATTTCTCTGACTGTACAGAGAGGTAATGCCGCCAGTGTGTTGGGGAATACGCCGGTGTTGTTTTTTATAGTTTGGTATATTTATGTAGTTTTTATTTATTTTGTTTCCTATCATATTGTTGTATCTTGTGTTGTGAATAAAAAAACTGCAATAAATATTTATCTTTGAAAATTTCAAGTGTTTACCATTTACGGTTCAAATTTTTTTTGTCATAATTTAACTTGTCATAAAAATGAAACCGTGCAATTTTCGAGCTTTCTCGATACGTCATCTCATAAAATGCAGTGGGTTAGGTTAGGTTAGGTTACTTTAATAGTAATAATTCTATAAAATTTATACATTGAGGTTAGGTTAACATAAAGTTCGGGTAAACGATAGATACTCGGAATAGTTTTAATACAAATACATATAAAGGCCACAGCGAAAAGGGTTCAAAGTTTATCAATAAGTTCACAAAGTCTCGTGGCAATCCAAAAAGCGCAAGGATTATTGAGTCCTAAAGGGTTCAAGATCACTTGGAAGCATATATCTCGAAAACTACGAAGGTCAAGGATTATGGCTTATAACTTTTGGAGTATTAATAGATGCTCTTAACAAAGTTCCCTATGGTAGGGAGGTTCAGGCACCCCCTTTAATAAAACAAACCAAACATAAAAAGTTATTATAATCTCAAATTGTATCTAAATCACAACAGTAATCAACAGAGTAAATAAATTTAAATATTTTACATTTTTATTTAACTAAGTCAGGTTATTACCCATACTTAATAGTTTATCGAATGTATAGTTAATAGAGCTACCTCGTTGCATAAGTAGCGTAGTAGAAATAAGCAACCTGAGATATGTATGCATAGGAAAAATTCGTGTCTAGATTCCTGTCCAGCGGTGGTGTAGGGGTTATAGCACGCAGCACGGATTGCTGAGGACCTGGGTTCGATTCCCAGCGCTGGTCTCTTATTCTGGTTTTTCTGTGCATCCATGTCTCAGTTTGTATTTTCGATAGATATTCTAGCGTAAGTCGTAACTTACAAACTAATTTATACCTTAGCAGATATATATACAATGAAAAAGAAAACACAAAAAACGGCCAAGAGCGTGTCAAACACGTGTCAGTAACAGTATAAAGATGCGTTTTATTCCGGCAGTATCGGTCAGAGCTGGTTAGAGCCCACAGACGCTACAAAAATCCTAACGATAAGACTACACTGTTCGACCGGTACCGTTTATCGTTTCGTGTCTGCGAGAAAACTGTAGTTTTGTACGATTTTTTAAAGTTGTACCGTCGAACGGTTCTGACAGAATATCAGCGCTGCAGGCGTCTAACGGCTCAGCATAATGCTGAGTCAGCGGCCGGTTCACTTTTGTTTTATTTGTTTGCTGTTTATTGCTTTTTAGGGTTCCGGAGCCAAAATGGCAAAAACGGAACCCTTATAGTTTCGCCATGTTTGTCTGTCTGTCTGTATGTCTGTCTGTCTTTCTGTGGCTTGAAGATTGACGTACGCTCGCCAGCTTGGTGGTACTTGTTAGACTGTGTGCGAGCTACAGGCATTTGAAAGAAAAAAAAAGAAAGATAGATTTATTTTGGTTCCATACGCTCCACCAACTCCACCCACTCCAGTAGTGGAGAGGCACCACAAGAAGAGAAGAAGAAGAAGCACCACCACCTTACAGTAATAAAACTAAAACTAGCACTAAAACTAAGCAAACATTTCTAGCCTTGATTCCTCCATCTCCAGTTTATCAACGGACATCCAGGCGGAGGGAGTGTCTTAAATTTTATCTAGTTAGTATTGAAAAATATGCATGGATATACAGTGTAGCTATTCATTTATTGTTTCTATTTACGGCAACATTCAGTATGTTTACTATCATTAATCACCTGCCTCCGTTTAATACCTCAAAATGTTGTTTACAATAAGCTACTCAATTTAACTGAAGCAATGAAACTAAAAAGTATTAAGTGTTCCAAATCCATTTTAATGCCTAGAATTATAAAGTTTTGAACTTGATGCAGTCAATATTTGTGATTTATATTGACCAAACTTATTTTAACCTTTTATGTGTAACAGTTTTTGGTATTTGAGCAAAAACATATTGTTTACATAACAAAAAATTATAAAGTTGATAAATAGGTACTTTATAGATACTTACTTTGTAATGTAAACACTTTATTGTATTCAAAATTAACAATAATATAAGATAGAATGAATATGAAGTTATTACGTTATTTGTATCCAGATTCGTGTATATATACTTAGCTTACCTATTTAGTGTGGTAGTCATTATGTATATAACTTTAGTTTCTGTTAACGGCAAGCCACTCAACAGGTTTTTAAGTAACATAAAATAACAAGTTAAGAAAAAGTAATTCAAACTTGTGAATTAGTGTCGCATATAAATAAAACGTGTCTTTTCATTTACATAATTATTTATTAATATTAGATTTATCACCTACATCAAAAGATATTCTGAACCTTGTTTATTTTTTGCTTTGGTAATTTTCCTCAAGATTTTGTTTATACTTGTCTAATGAAACAAATTGCCAATTAAATATTAAAATACTTAATCACATGGAATTAGATATAAGTACACATTTTAACAGTTGATGTCGGTATCTGCATTTATAAACTTTAAATAATAGTTAATAAAAGCTCACTACTATGTAATTTATACAGCTTACGAGGGTTAAACTTTACATTTAGAGCAAGTAATTGTTTGGCAACAACTTATCTCCCCTTTACCTATAATTTAATTTTCTCTGTGGTTAAAATTAAAAAGTTTAACAATAACAACAAATACACAAGGTTAAGATAACAGTCAGAACGCTCACCGAACCATAGATTTATACATAAGAAACTACACTCAGTCTCTGTTAGTACCTTTTCGCTTTACCGGCACGCATATACTACTATACAAACTTGTTTAACAACTTAAGATGACAAGGAACAAACAAAAATGGAGCAACATCACACCAGTTTAAGTTACCGCAAAATCTATCTCTCATAGACCTAAAACGGAACAAAACAAAACTAAACAGAGTACAAGATAAGCATTCTATTGGACAATTTGAACTATTCAGCATTCTCCATCATCTCTCCCGCTCTAACATTTAAAAACGACGCGCTCTCAGCTCTCACTCGCCAATGGTCAGTTTCTAAAAAACTAAAGGTTCTTAAAACTTACCATTTCGGAGAAGGCACTCTTGGGCCGTCGGGCTGGCGTTCCGTTCATGATCACAACACTTCACTTCACTTGAAATTCACTTAGAACTTATAAGCATCGAACTAGGTAGATGAAGTATTGTAATTGTTAACTTATCGAGTAGAACTTAGCGGCGAGGGACGTAGCGTCCGCGCGGAGTGTGTTTTGTGACTGGCGGGTAGGGTAGAGCGACGCTTGCCGATCCGTCTTTTTACCGGTCAAGAGATTTAGAGGTTATATACACGCGGCTCAAGTTAACGCATTTTGCTTGAATCGAGTTAAAGATGTTACGATCTCAATGTCGACTCAGTTTACATATTACAGCTGAATGTATGAATCATGTAGAGATGTTTACATTCTCTGTTTTATAGGCCTCGAGCATAAGGAGAGAATGCTGCGATCACTGGCGGTCAGCCGACTGGTAGGTGAATAGAGACACTGTTAAGCACGATTGTCCGGTCTGAATACGTTGTAAATATTATGCAGTCTATGTCTGCAGATATGGCTCTGAACATGTGGAAGAGAATTTTTGGCAGATATTAATCTGATAAAGTTCGTTATCATCCGTTTATCATATCAAGGTAGCTAAGCGGGTAATCGAGTAATATCTAATTTTAATATAAATGACGAATTATGCTTTACCTGTGCGAAAAAATTGCAACATTAGGAAATTTTAATATTTGTGTAATAATATCTTGATGTAATAGTATATATACTCTATCATAGGTAGTGCTTCGTGCAAATAACTTTTTAAACGTAGTATGTATTAATTAACTCTTTTATTATCAATTGTCGCTGGTCTTCGTGATACTGGCTCAGAGTCTCGTGCGGAGGGCGCCGAAGAACCATGCTTTTATATTTCAAACAAAGTCTTTTTTTCTTTTTCTTTATTTGAACTAAGTATTCCGTTCCCAGTGGATGCGAGACCATCGTTCGCAAGTTAATCTTGGCTGCGCCCGCGTCGATGACGTCAGCCACGTTTCTATGCGACACATTGTGGACATTCTACAGACGAATGCACTATACTACAGGCTGTATTGTATGCGTTAAGTATGGGAAAGATCTCAGCTTTCGGTCAATGTTTACTGTTGTTCGAATGCGTTTTCTGCGTAAAAGCGGTACATACAATCGCTATAAACATATGCTGTTTAGGTATAATCACCAGCACCAATATCTTACACAATAAAGCGTGCATAAGTAACTTTGAAAAAATTTAAGATTTGAAAAAATAAAAATTATAGTGTTTTGAATGAATCATTGTTGTCCTTTGTGATGACAAATCTAATCTAATCAAATGTAATCTAATGATGAGATCCTGGAACTATTGAAGGAGCTTGTCCAGTACCTACCTAACCTACCGTACCTAGAGGCTACTGAGAGAGGTAGGTACTGGACAAGTAAGCGAATCTAGCCTCTATTAATTATAAACAAAAAAAGAATAAGTTGGTAACATGTGCCTTCATTAAAGCCCATATTATTAAATTAAATTAAATTATGGTTAAAAAACAATTCTGATAGGAGGCCTGTGCCCAGCAGTGGGACGTTATTGAATTAAATTTAAATTACCTTAAAATAACTCGAATTTAAATATTTTAAGAAGGTAGCAGCATTATTTTTCAATATTTATGTCTTAATTTACTAACCCGGAACATTAATCTTGGCCTGGGTGTACATTAAAGTCCTCTTTTTAAACATAGAAATCAAAGTTCCAATTTAAAAAGTTTAATTTTTTAATGGTTCAAACCACGATGCTTACACTCGTGGAACTCTCCGTCATAAAATCCGAAAGTAGAGTATACACAATGTTAAGTTTCAGATCAATAACTAATTAAGCCAACCAAACATTAGGACAAAAAAATCAAAAATCGGGTCACTTTTTATAGCTTGTCTTGCTTGCATCAGTACCACTACCATGAGTTTACAGTGACCGTACTCGATAGCGACGGCGTAAATTATTTGTAGAGGCGCTGTACAATTCTCCATACAAGAATTCACGCCTTCGCTATCGAGTACGGTCACTGTAAACTCATGGTAGTGGTACTGAGATCTTAACGCTTCGGTCACCCTAACGGTGATACAGAATTACACGGTATGCTGGCGCGCTCTAATAGTGGACCACACCGACCCATGAGCAATAGTGGTCAATAATTACAGAGCAGCGTTTTAGGGGTACGCTTTCGATGTCTGTGGTCACGAGTTTTGACGTGTGAACTGTACTGGGGGGCTACAACGAAATTTGAAAATCGAAGTACCTTCCCTCTCACTCTCGTTTTAAATAATCTAAGCGGCAGCAGGACGGCAAGATATGAAGTTCGAATTTTACACTTCATAGTATTCGCTGGCCGCTGGCGGCTGGTATTAGGCGTGGTGGCTGAGTGGTTTGACCTATGGCCTCTCAAGCAGAAGATCGTGGGTTCAAACCCCGGCTCGCACCTATGAGTTTTTCGAAATTCATGTGCGGAATTACATTTGAAATTTACCACGAGCTTTACGGTGAAGGAAAACATCGTGAGGACACCTGCACAAACCTGCGAAGCAATTCAATGGTGCGTGTGAAGTTCCCAATCCGCACTGGGCCCGCGTGGGAACTATGGACCAAGCCCTCTTGTTCTGAGAGGAGGCCTGTGCCCAGCAGTGGGACGTATATAGGCTGGGATGGATGGAAGTATTCGCTGGGTGCGAAGTACTAGGTGGGGGTAATGAAATATATCGCAGCGCTTATAGTGGCCAAAAGTAATAATAATGTAGGCTAATATGTCATCTGTCATACGAGTTTAGATCTGTCATTAACAAAGCAATTTATTTAGACTTAACTACCTAATTTTAGTAATAGATGTTTGTCTTATGATGCGAGCTTGAATTATTGAACACTGTCCCTGTTTTGTTCTTAATTCTTCTACATCCCGGACATGTCCAGCAGATACCAACAATTTTCCTTTTGAAACGGTTTGTGGTTGAAATTTTATATTGGAATGATACTCACAAACCCGGTCTTCAAAATTATACTAATTTCGATTTGAAATCATATTTAAATTATTACTAGCGATACAAGAGCAATTATATATGTTTACTATTGATTAAAGAAACCATTAATGTAGTTTTATCTTTTTGTTTTACAGTAGTAATAACAACATTAAACATGAAGTAACACACCCAAATAATCAAAATAAAACACATTTTTTTATTCAATTTTACTTACCACATTTAATTTTAATGACCAAAAATGAAATCCACCTTCCCTTTGTCCACCCAAATCACTGTATCACAGTAAAAAAAAAACAAAGTCGCGATGAAATTTCAAAACGTCAGCAGGGCTACTACGAAACTCCAAACTCGATCAGTACCACTACCATGAGTTTACAGCGACCGTACTCGATAGCGACGGGGTAAATTATTTGTAGCGGCACAATTCTCCATACAAATAATTTACGCCGTCGCTATCGAGTACGGTCACTGTAAACTCATGGTAGTGGTACAGGTGAGTTAGGGGTCAATCGCGAGTTAGTTTTAAGTATTTAAAAAAAATATCTATTGAATCAGGCGTTACTTTGTGGGGGTCCATATGCGTGTTTATGCAGTTCCTCCACCTCCACACTGTAAGAACACACACAAATCACACAAACCCATCTATCACCACCACCACACTACACTGACGCGTTTCGAACTCAACCAGAGCTCATCTTCAGAGCAACACCGTATACCATGCTACCAGTTGTTAGTTGCACAAGCTTAGCTATCTTATGATAGCTAAGCTTGTGCAACTAAGGTCGCGGGTGAGCAAAGAAATTCTTTTAGTTCGTAAAAAATATCATCACCATGTCATCACCTGCCATTATCTGTTGCAGCATAAGCCTGCTGGTCACAGGCCTCCTCTCAGATAGGGAAGGATTTTGCTATAGCTACACCACGTGGACCCAATGCAAATTAGGAACTTAACAAAGACAATATAATTGGTTCACAGGTGTCCTTAGAATGATTACCTTCACTGATACACGTCAAGGAAATCATCATAACTTTCAATTACCTAGCTTTGAAGTTCAACAAAAAGCAATTGCAATCTAATTGAATTCCTTCTCAAAGGTGTATTACGTTGAAAAATTCTCGATAAACTTTCATTGAGTAAAGTAAGGTCTCAGTTTAATTTCGATCTTGAAATTAAAAGCGGTATAGAAATAAAAAAATCTCAGAAAATATATTAATAACACAATAGTTTATTTTGCTTCTTAAGTTATACCATCTTCAAAGCCAAAAGTCTATGGCCTATTGGTAGAGTTGAAAGCTCGTGCTTAGCCCAGTCTAAGGCTAGCTCATGGAATATAGCACACAGCCGCCGCAAAACAAGTTCCGCGGTGAAAGTAGGGGTTAGCTTTCGAAAACTAAGTGCTTAGACAACAAGTAGGCTGGCATATAGGTAGGTATGTATGTATCATCATCCCAGCCTAAATACGTCCCACTGCTGGGCACAGGCCTCCTCTCAGAATGAGAGGGCTGGGGCTGTAGTTCCCACACGGGCTCAGTGCGGATTGGGAACTTCACACACACCATAGAATTGCTTCGCAGGTTTGTGTAGGTTTCCTCACGATGTTTTCCTTCACCGTAAAGCTCGTGGTAAATTTCAAATGTAAGTCCGCACATGAATTTCGAAAAACTCAGAGGTGCGAGCCGGGGTTTGAACCCACGATCGATCGAAAGAAGAAACAGTTTATAAACGTTAGATACATGCACAGAACTGAACTTATCCCTTAAGGGAGCTTTATCAGTCAACCTTTGAGTAGATGAGACGACCATACATATAGTTAGGGACTGATGAAGGTTGATAAGATAATGATGATGATGATGAATTCCATATTTCAGTTGAGACCAGCAGCATTGATATCGGTAGTTTTTTATGTACAGTCAACGGCATAAATATACCAACGCGTCAAAAATATATATCTAATACCTTTAAACGAGCAATTCTTGTAAATAAATATTTCGGGGAACTCGGAAACGCTCGCTATTTTGGCGTGAGTTAAGAAAGGCCTAGCTCATGGGTATACCCAGGGGCCGGGGGCAGGGGGGCTGTTGCGGGCAGACGTTTACTGTGAAATGGTTCCATGGTGCCCCATGAATAAAACTTCTTGACCGTAGGTACAACATGAAACATAATAAATATTGAATTGTGAATTATGTTGTGTCATTTGCGATGACCTGGAGTACGTGTTGTCTTTCCGTTGTGCTTTTCGCCATGTCTGTCTGTGTCTGTCTGTCTGTCCGTCCGTCCGCGGCTTTGCTCAGAGACTATCAATGCTAGTAAGCTGTAATTTTTCACGGATATATATGTAAACTATGCCGACAAACTGGTACAATAGTTAACTAAAAAAACATTTTTTCTAGGTTACCTCCCATAGACGTAAAGTGGGGGTGATTTTTTTTTCTCACCTAACCCTATAGTGTGCTAATTCCTTGGATAGGTCTTTTAAAACCATTAGGGGTTTGCTAAGACGACTTTTCAATTCAGCGACTTGTTTGCGAAATATTCAACTTTAAAGTGAAAATTTTCAATAAAATCGAGCCCCCCCCCCTCTAAAATAAACCGGTGGGTGAAAAAATTTGAAAAAATTCAGGATGGTAGTAAGTATATCAAACTTCTAAGGAAAACTATAACTGTTAAGTTTGCTAGAAAATTATTAGTAGTTTAAGAGTAAATAGCAGCCTAAGGCATAAAATATACCTAAACTAGGGAAAATTCCGTAAGTAGGTACTTATAAAATACAAAATCCTTAGAAAAATATTACTTAATTTTTTCGTAATGGCTACGGTACCCTATTATGGGCGTGTCCGACACGCTTTTGGCCGGTTTTTTCGGACGGACTGTTGCTGTTAGCCTCAGACGGCTTTACAGCTTACCGGAGAGAAGGCGAGCAGCCAGACGGCCGCTCAGCAAATAAACGTGGGATGCAGGTGGTAGGACCTAGTGCAGGGTCCGCCCGGATTGCTACCACCATCTTGCTCGCTAATCCTGCCGTGAAGCAGCAGTACTTGCACTTTTGTGTTTCGGCGTGGAGAGTAAGACAGCCGGTGAAATTACTGGCACTTGAGGTATCCCATCTCAGCCCTCTAGGTTGACAACGCATCAGCAAAACCCCTGGTGTTGCAGATGTTTATGGGCGGTGGTGATCTCTTACCATCAGGAGACCTACTTGCTCGTTTGCCATCCAGTCGAATAAAAAAATGCAAATGAGTGGCGGTTAAAACACTCGAACATTCGCCCTTACACGCTTATGCTTGTGAAAGTTTGTCGAAGCTTTGCAAGCGTGTAATGTACTATTAAGTTTACTTGCCACAACTTCTAACTTTGGTTCAAAGACACCTAATAAAGACTCGGCTCGAGTGCGTCATTGCGCTGTAAACACCTAAATTAGAGCAACGAGTGCCGCCAGCGGATTAATCAAGCCAATAAGACATCGGGGCCAAGTGTAATGGTAATGTGTCATGTTTGGATAGCGTACAGGGAAATTAAATAAATCAAAAAACCCGACTGCTAAAACTAAAAGGAAGAAAATAAGTCTATTGGTCTAGAACTCTGTCAAAAAGCTCATTTAAGGTTCAACAGTCGGGACCCATTCAAATCGTAACCAGCTCAAAATCTTGGTAATGGGTCCCGACTATTGAACCTTAAATGAGCTTTTTGACAGAGTTCTAGACCACTAGACTTATTTTCTTCCTTTTAGTTTTAGCAGTCGGGTTTTTTGATTTATTTAATTTAATGTTTTATTTTACATTTTTTTGATATTTATGTGAAAACGGTAGATTCAAAGTATTATATCCTATATATATTTAGAATGGGCTAATTATTAGCTTTCATTTGATAGGTACCCATATTGTTACAATACAAAATATATTTTTTCAGTCCTCCGCCATTTTTTTTTCACAGACGCCATATTGAAATATTATATAGCCTATGTCACTCCGACAGTTATGACGAATCCAATGATACCTCATATGTTACAATCCGTCCAGCCGTTTAGGCTGCAGCGAGGACCAAAGAAATGGACATAAATACCCACATACATACGCTCGAAAAACATAACCCTCCTTCGGGCAGTCGGGTAAAAAGCCGCCAAGTGCAAGTTGGACTCTTACATGTAAAGCTAGCGTAAATTGTTTGAGCCGGTCGATAATACTCACTGATAAGCTTTGATTTATATAACGTAACCAACAAAAAGTTGGTAAACTCCCGACTTTGTCACTTCAAAGTTCAATATCTATGTCTAAGAACCATCGCTAGAAAACCAGATTTCAACAAAAAAACCGCATTCAAATCGGTCCAAACCTTTAAGAACGGTGCCACTGACAGACACATAGCGGTCAAACTTATAACACCCCTCTTTTTGCGTCGGGGGTTAAAATACAAGCTGTTGCCCACGACTTCATCTGCGTAGAATTCGTTTATTACTATCCAGTGGGAACTATGAAATTTTTCGGGATAAAAACTATCCTATGTCTTTCCCCGGGATTCAAACTAACTGTATACCGAATTTAATCTAAATCGGTTCAGCGGCTTAGCCGTGATAAGGTAACAAGCAAACAGACTTATAAACATTTATAATAAGTATTAGTGGGATAAGTAAGTGGGTAAGAAGCCGTGGTGACCTAGTGGTTTGACCTATCGCCTCTCAAGCAGAGGGTCGTGGGTTCAAACCCCGGCTTGCACCTCTGTGTTTTTCGAAATTCATGTCCAGAATTACATTTGAAATTTCCCACGAGCTTTGCGGTGAAGGAAATATCGTGAGGAAACCTGCACAACCTGCGAAGCAATTCAATAGTGCGTGCGAAGTTCCCAATCCGCACTGGGCCCGCGTGGGAACTATGGCCCAAGCCCTCTTGTTCTGAGAGGAGGCCTGTGCCTAGCAGTGGGACGTATATAGGCTGGGATGGATGGATTAGTGGGATAAGTAAAAAATATTTTAATGCAGCATTTTTACAAATCCTGCACTAAATTAAACATCCTCATAAAAATCGCACTTTTTGTAAAATCACAAAAGCAACGTAATTTTTTGTTTGTTATAGTTCAAAACTAAATTTTTAATACATTTTTTTTGCTGACTGTAATGTAATGTCATCCAACTTATTATACGAGCATATGTATTATAATATGGTAGTGGGTCAAAATTAACCTGCAAGATTTAATATAATTTTATCCTAATTTTCCCCGAATAACACATTTTTTCCTTGTGTCCCATTAGTCCAATACGTCATTGGATTGTTAAATCATGCGTGCAAAGGTCAGCTATTATTCATCCAACGGGACGTCCAGTCGTGACTTGCCACGTGACGGTACACTTCTAACATCCTTTTGTGCACCAGTTTGTAGGCTTTACTCACGACACGTGTAGATTTTTAGGATTAGGAACGGTCAAGGACTTTTAATTCGTGGGCCACCATGGAAACTTTTCAAAGGAAAAGTCATTATGGGTCCCACTGAAAAACAGCGTTGCGGCTTGCCGTAACATTATGATGAGTGGGGCCCACTTTATACTATTCGATGTTTTTTTTATTCTTCCATCTAATGTATTTTTATGTGTAACGAATATTGTTTCTCTCTCTCTCTCTCTCTAACATTTTCCTTGTTAATTAAATAATGCGATGTGACTATGACGTTTAATTTGACGACGAATATTGACGTTTTTATGAAAAAATGACTTTCTGCCAAGTTTCTTGCGGCGCATTCTTCTTGGCAATGATGGTATTTCCGAAAGCGCTGGTAGTTTAAAAAAAATGACGTGTAAAAGTGTTCCATTGCGTAAATCATTTGAATTTGAATTTGAATTTTTAATGGTTCTATGATGGCTTATGAATTAAAGTCCTTGACCGTACGTAGCGTCTACACTTGGTTTGGATTGGTAATTAACTAAATGTAAACAAACCTCAGCTGCCAGATTTTCGAGGTTTTTCAAGGAATCGAGGATTTTGAACATTTTACTTATCTATAATTGTTATAAACTAGACTAGCGTATTTTCAATACATACTCTGCAGAAATGTAAATGTTTAGATAGTTTAATGACGGAATTTCAATATTTAAGACACCAATTGACGTTGTTTTGTTTACATTTATTTAATTACCTATATACCTACCTAATTTCCATCCCGTTATATTTTCCTTCTATAGGTATTCTTCCCGTGGATGTTGTAAAACGACTAAGTGACGTAATGTTAGAGTGCAACAGCACTCTATAGGTACAATATTTTCAACTGCAAACTCTGGACTCCTTCTCAGTAGTGTGGACGGAAAGGGAAAACCACTATTTTTCGAAGAGTCGTAATGAACCTTCTTTGCATATTTTTAGTACCGATGAACTCACCAAGAGCGTTTTCCTGTTACCGGTTAGCACCTCAATCGCAGTTAAAGAACGTATTGTTAACCGAATTGGTCTAATCTGTGAATCATTTCGCTGTGCGCCGCCTGCGCAGTTTGCAAACGGTGAAGCGTGAGCTTTGCTTCGTGACGAGTGTTTCTTTAACTTTGTGTAAAAAGGTTATAATGTCTAGACCAGCTATAATTACTTAACTTGCGGACCGCCAAGGTTCTATAAATGGCCTTCATGGCTAATTTCAATAATCATCACTAATTTGAAATAAGTTTTTGTTAAATAAATATTTTTTATTACAAGCTTTTTTTAATGACTGAACTTTTTGTTGATTGGCCGGACTATTAGGATGTCATTGCTAGATTATTGTCAGATTTACTTAAGTATACCAAATTTCAAGTCAATTCGACCACTGGAAGTGGGTTGGGTGGTCAAATTTAACTTGCAAGATTTGAGCCGTACATTACATACACACATTGCAAGTTAAATAAGCTTTTAAAAATGTCGTATCTTACATCAATACGTCAAACAAAATTAAATTCATGTCAACAACAAAACTGTCAACTACTCACAAAACTTCAATTTGTGCTGCAGTTTTATAACAATAAGCATACTTTTATCCCATTTATCCAGGTTTTTGCGGAAACTCCATAGCTTAAAATTCAAAGCACTTTTATTTACACTAGGATGGCAGGAGAGCTGGATATGTGTCAGTTCATGTGACATCCTGAGATTCAGTGTATCGACAAAGCTTTGTGTTCGTATTTCTGTACCTATTACGAATGAAAATGAACCAACAAGTCATCTATATATATACGTGTAAGGGCTGCTGTTGATTCTGTTCTGATTTTTAATTACCAAAGGAATTAAGTTAGGACTTAATTTTACCTTCTTTCGTCTCTAACTTAGGTTGAGCTTGAAGCTAAACGTCTGGTTTATTTTCAAGTCTATTACCATACCTACCGAGGAGCAACGTACCTGCAAGGCCGGTCGTTGGCCTGGCGTGACGTCACACTTCTAACATTTTCATGGCCATGTTAAAGGGCTTTTTAGGGTTCCGTAGTCAACTAGGAACCCTTAGTTTAGCCATGTCTGTCCGTCTGTCTGTCTGTTCGTCCGCGGCTAAGCTCAGAGACTGTTAGTACTAGAAAGCTTATACATATCGGTCACGCCGACAAAGTGGTAAAATAAAAAAAATTTTTTAGGGTCCCATAGACGGGGGTGTTTTTTTTTCACTACTAACCCTATAGTGTGGGGTATCGTTGGATAGTTCTTTAAAAACCATTGGTCGGTTGCCACGGTTTATCGATTCAGTGATCTGTTTGCGAAATATTCAACTTTAAAGTGCAAATTTCCATTAAAATCGAGAATTTGAAAAATTTGAAAATTTTCAGGATGGTATTTTTAGTTTTAGGACGATCAAGAGCAATAAACTTTTTCACTGTCACTGAAGTTATTGACCTCGGACTAAAGCTGGGTTCAATCCTGGTTGGGTGCGAAAGATTTATTTTACGTATATCACACTAGCTTTCGTGTAACTCCGTTGGCGCGGAGTTCTAATTTGTGACGAAGCTTCATCTCTTTCATCAAATAAAAAAAAACATCGCAGAAAATAAAGAAAAACAAATACCTACGTTTTTACAAGATTTTTATCTTTCCATAGTGCATTTGTTTGTTTGTTGCAAGTTATTTATTTTGATCCACTTCTTGTGGTCGGATCGAGTTCAAATATGGTAAGTATTCATATGTCGGAAAGATGACAATATAAGTACAGTCAACAAAAATTACAGACAGCAAAAAGCTTTTAAATTTTTAACAAGACTTATGTACATTTCCAAATTTGTGATTGCGCAAGATGTTATATATAACTAAGTACAGTCACCAATATCTGACACAGCTAAGTTGCTAAGTATGCATAAATATCTGAAACGACTCTATATCTGCGGGCCGGTACGACGTGTCAGATTGTTTTTGTTCGCTCCGCTGTGGGTGGCAGATATTATTAACAAAAACTACACGTAATTCTAAGCTCTTCGTCAATAGAAGACCAAATAAACTCGAATAAAACGAATCTCTATTAAATCTAAAAAAGAAGTAACCTTCTCCTCAGACATTAGAGAAATAGAATTCGGCGTCCCACAAGGCAGCGTTTTGGGCCCATTGCTATTCCTGATCTATATCAGTGAGTATGGTATTATTTGCCGACGACAGTACAGTAATATTTACAGGAAACTACCAACATTCTTATGAAATGCATATTAATAAAACAATAGAACTCATAATTGAGTGGTTGCATAAAAACAACCTTACCATAAATTATACTAAAACTAAAATTATGCATTTTAAACTAAAAAGAAACATAAAGTTAACTTTAGAAATAGCATATAAAGATCACAAGATTGAGGAAACTAACAATACAAAGTTTTTAGGGTTAAATTTAGATGATAAGCTGACATGGAATAATCACATTGACATTATATGTACAAAAGTTTAACCAATATTCGTATGCTTTGTATAATTTAGGTAAAGTTGTCAATCAATCAGCAGTCCTAACCTCATATGCGTACGTATCATCTACACTAAGATATGGAGTAATATTCTGGAGCAACAGCACAGGCAGATAATTAGTATTCAGAGCACAAAAAAAATGTTCAAGGGCTGCATGCGGTTTGCAACCAACTCAGTCATGCAAACCTTACTTTATCGAGCTAAAAATTCTGTCCCTTCCGTGTCTTTATATATATGAAGTATTCATATTTGTAAAACAAAACCTGCATTACTATTCTAAGTTAAATAGCCATCTCCACCATGACAAAATTAACCATAGACTATGTAACAGTGCTCCTCAGCAAAAGCATATATGGAATGGCACCAAAAGTCTACAACAAGTTACCGAATAAAATACTGCAACTTGGCGACATTACACAAGTTTAAGTAGCGCTCTATAATTTTCTGGCTGTGAAAGCATATTATTCCGTTCTAGAATATTTGATAGACTGCTAATAGAATTATTTATTAGTATGTTTATTTTTGTTATGATTATGATGCATGTAAAGCTGTAGTTATTATTTGTATGCCATATGGCGAGACATAGTGATACAATTAATTACCTAATGTAACATCTATTGACATAACCTATGTTTAAGAAATAAATAAATTTGAAAAAAAAAACTTTTATGTAACATTAGAAACAACAGAACTATAATTTTTTTAATTTATTTTTTCAGTGTTTTGCTTCTGAAAAGTTTTGTTTTGTGCCCTTTAGCACCAAGGTATCGATATTTAATGTTGTTTCTTCCAAAACTTGTAAAAATTGTACAAACTTTTATTACTATTATATTATTTTATTATTCACTAGATTATATCACAAAATTTTATGGATGATATTGCCATCTGTTGGTGAGTAGGCAAACTAACCTTACTTACTACAGTACCATCTAGCGGGGAATAGCAAGACCTTTTGTTTTTAGTTATTGTCGATAGGTGTCACTATAATCAAGTTCACAAAGAAACTTCTTGTTTTTAACCCCGAGGCAAAAAGACGGGTGTAATAATAAATTTATTTTGACCGCTGTGTGTATCTGTGCGTCCGTCTGTGGCACCGTGTATGAGAGATATATATATGATTTATAAATTGTCAATGTCGGGGATTTTTAAGAGGGGTGTTATAAGTTTGACCGCTATCTCTCTCTCTCTCTCCTCTCTCTCTCTCTCTCTCTCTCGCTCTCTCTCTTTCTCTCTGTCTCTCTCTCTCTCTATCTCTCTCTCTCTCTATCTCTCTCTCTCTCTTTGTGTCTGTGTGTGTGCACTGTAGCTCTTAACGGGTGGATCGATTTGAATGCGGTTTTTTTATTTTAAAGCAGGTTTTCTAGCGATGGTTCTTAGACATGTTTTATCGAAGTCGGTTCAGCCGTCTCTGAGATATTGTTCTTATTACGAACTTTGAATTGAACAAATTACGAGAAAAGCAGTAAAAATTGTTGCTTTTTGAGTAATAGGTATACTTAATTAGAAAGAAAGAAAATATAACAACCAAAGGCACAAAATAATATAAATAGATAACACGAATGATAAAGAGCGAGTGTGCCATTGCGGTTGCAATTTGAACAAACTCAGCAAAATCCTGAAGCGCCCGCGCCGCTTATAACATTTAAGCCCGCGGGTTTTCTAGCATTAGCGGTGCCGTCACATAGCGACCGCAACAAAGCGGTAAATGACGTCACCAGAACGTTGTCCATGTAAACAAAATGGTGCGGTTTCCTAGAGAGCCGTGCGATTCCGCCCTCATAGACAACGTTCTAGTGACGTCATTCACGGCCCCATCACACGGCCGCTACATGACGGCACTGCTGATCTTAGGAAACTAAAGCTTCACTGTTTCGCTGTTTTTCAGACAGCACCGTTCGGTAACACTCGAACTAAAAAAAAACAAACTTCAGTTGGGTTTACTTGTACAATTATCTTTTCTTCATATTATAAGGAATTTACACCTGACAGGTTGGTTTATTCTCATTCTGAAGAGATTTCGAAATAGGCCCCCATTTCCGACTTGAGCATTTTCATCCATGTTCATTACACCTGAACTATTCTAATACCAAACTATTGCAGTAGAAATTAAAGCTTTCACCACTGCATTAGAAATTGTACGTATAAGATAACTAAAAAACGATTTTCATGTTTCTTCAAAAGCAAAATTGTGATTGATCATTTTTTAAATGTTTTTGTCGCCGAGCGTTATGATTATGAAAAATGTTCTCGTAAGATATACAGAAATAGTTCAAAGTGAGTCATTGTTTTTTTATGACATAGTTATTCATAAGAAAGTTCATCGTAATTCTAAATATATCTTTTAAGGTAGGCGTCCACTTGTCCGCATCGTACGCTTCGGACGTATCGGAATTGTTGCTTTGTATAGAAATGTGCGATGCGTACGATGCGGACAGGTGGACGCACTTATATGAGTTTCTATACAAAGAATACTACGATCCGTTGCGTGCGATGCGTCCGATGCGTACGATACCGACAAGTGGACGTTTACCTTTATAGTAATATCCTGTATAACTAAACAAATGAGAACAGGCGGTCATTGAATGTATACGGGCGACGGTACTCGACTATTTATAATATTTTGCAAAAATTATAATTGCACCACGAAGCACGTGCCAATACGAGTTTTAATTACTTAACTATTTGCTTCAAGGATTTAGGTAATAAACACAAATAAAAAATTAAAAACAAAGAATACCAATTTAAAATATTTTATTAACTAGGTACTTATACGTTAATATACCAACCAAAGACCTTAAGGGAACAAATTTTAGTTGGTCGACTGTTCTTAATATTTCGGTTCGCATTCGGTAGACTGTGGGCATTCCAGTGCCCTTAGTGTAAGTTTTCGGTTACAAAATACGTCTCGATCGCGTTTGCGTTAAAACCACAATTTGTATGCAAACACGAACAGCGCCTCTAGCGGAACGTTTACGATGTTCGTGTTTCCATACAAATTGAGATTTTAAGGCGAACGCGATCGAGACGTATTTTGTAACCGAAAACTTACACTAAGGGTACAGCGAATGTTCGTCACGCAAACAGAGCCGAATAGACTCGAACCAACTGTAACGTGACCCACGTGGAACCTTTTCGTAGAAAAGTCATAGTGACATCGCATTTTTTGACAAGGGAATTTATTATGACACTTTTTTCATTTTTTATTTGACTGGATGGCAAACGAGCAAATGGGTCTCCTGATGGTAAGAGATCGTTGCCAACCTAGAGGCCTAAGATGGGATACCTCACGTGCCAGTAATTTCACCGGCTGTCTTACTCTCCACGCCGAAACACAACAGTGCAAGCACTGCTGCTTCACGGCAGTATTAGCGAGCAAGATACTTGGCTAAGTTCAGATGAACGCGCGGTGACCGGCGCGGTGAGCGCGTCCGAGTCTGTCCAGCGATTTGAAGCGCGCCAGGATGTTTGTTGTGCGCATGAGCCGTACACATCTTGCTTCACGAATAATTTTAATTTTATTTACATGGTTTTTTAACCATTTCGTGTATATTTTTCTCGGAACTGCTGTCTATGTACCCCCATACAGTTAATATTCGGCAAACTTGTAGGTAGCATACATCAGGTACATATAACTTAATGTTTAATTAAGGTCAACTTAAAGCTAGCCGAAAGGGCTGGCAGCTCAGCAATGCTGAGGTACGGAACCACAGCGCTGATTTTCAGCTGCAGCCAAATAAAGAGGAAAAAAAAAGAGAAAAATGGTACATGCCTATTTGACACCTTGAAAATATGTTATACATATATGTTGTACATTATGGTCGTCTGACAGAGATTCTGCAAAGGGATAAGTTAGCCTTTGTACATGTTATGTATCTCATTATTTGACAGTGGAATTATTTCTACTTCTTTATATAGGTATTTCACTTATTTCTAAATGTTTACATGATACATGATGATACTATACAATTACAATATCGCCAATTAACTGACGCTTTAGCATATGATCCTTTAATTTTAGCTTAAAACTAGCAAAAGAGAGCGCAGTAGAGCGCAGTGGGGGCGGGAGATTGTTCCAGATTTTGGATGCGACGTAAGGTAACGGCGCCTATTACCGTGGTACTTAAGGAAGTTTTCAAATGAGTCCCAAAAATTAAGGGTATCAAAGCTCCTTAACAAACGAGAATAATTTTTTTTATTTAAGAGCGTTTATTGAACTTTCAGTGTCTTAACTTTTTGGGCTCGTTTTAGTTATTAGTATTTGATAAAATAATTATTGAAATCAAAATACCCAAATCTTCTATTACCGTGGTAATGGACAGGCTGTGATTCCATTACCGCGAATTGAGCTTCTATTACCGAGGGTAATAAAAACGGCAATTTCTACCATCGGTAAAAGGAACCCGACACATGTTTTGGAACTTAATACCGAGGGATAAAAAAGGTAATGGCTTTGGTTCTGTATAATAAATTGTACATCAAATATTTTTTGAGAAAATTTAAATAAAAAACTAAAGTATGATTCGAATAGTGTATCCAGCCCATTGTATTTTATATATGCTTATGCCACCAGTTATAGTTTGATGTATGCATGCTGAGTAAAAGTCACAACTTTATCTAAAAAATCTGCACTTACGGTACCCTAAATGTGAATTATTTTAACAAAAAATAAAATGTCACTCGGTAATAGGGACTTCTTAAGAACCTATTACCGACCCAAAGACAATTGAATGGGTCGGTAATAGATTCCCAAACATTCTATTACCGAGGGTTATGCGATCATACCATCGTTAATTGGCTTAATTTGAGTATTGTAAAAATCTAATTCCGACCTATAAAAACTATAGGATAGAGTTGTGTTTGAATTACAAATCAAATATACTTATTACATCCTTGGCATATAACCAAAATTACATAACTGGTAAGTAAATATAAAAATTTCATCGCAATATTTAAACAACTTGGCAAAATAACGGTTTCTATAGAAACTACAAATTCAGTATTGAAGTTTTTGCTAAAAATTAAGAGTTTGTTAATACTTTTCATACCACGGAAATAGTTTTTTAAAAGCGTGAATAGATCAAGATTGAAATAACTGTAACAAATTATATAAACGATAATTTATACCAAAAATAAAGCTTGAAGAACCAAAACTACCACTTTAACTATTACCGTGATGTACCACGGTATTACAATCAACAGTTAAAAATGGCGCCTATCGCCGCTGTATTTTATTTTCCATTTTAATCGTATTTCCGGGCCAAAAGATGTACAAAAAGTATTCAGAACTCGTACAAAAAACTATAAAAAGCCATTTAAAAACCATAACATTAGTTCAATTGCCATAAATATTTTGTAAAACACTAAATAAGATTCGAGTCTGCTTGTATGTGGTGTCACGCGTTAGTATGGCAAATTCTCTTCCGTCGGTGCCATTTCGGAAAATCACGAATTGTGAGATCTTTGATTCATTCACATACACTAGCGCTCATAGATCCGTGAGTCGACTAAATAAGCTTTTATCTTGTAAAATATATTTTTTAACAAATCTATCGGTTTGATTATTAAAATGCGTATTTTAAATTGCCGCGGTGATGACCGTCGATTTCGATACCCCCGGTAATAGGCGCCTTTACCTTATTTAAAACTTCCACGGAATGCAGTTGTGTGGTGAGTATGAACGGCAAGACGACATAAACGAGTACAGGGAGACCAGGTGATTTTTTCTAAAAGGTAGGGAGGTTTGCGGTGCTTAATAATACCGAAAAGCAGAGTAGAGTATTTATTTAGTACGTGTATATTTTTTACACAACAGTCACAAAGTTAAGGAATGTTTGCTATAAACTTATTATGTAAGACGGCAGATTCATACATTTTCATCTTAAGCCAAGGTGTCATGCACATCGGTTTCAAAGTAATCCGGTCTAAACACATGAAACCCTACCAGTAACTAGAAACCACCAATAATTAGACAATTACCAGTAATTGGAAAATTTTCACTTACACCAACACGTTAGGTAGGTACGCCAAGAAGAACCCTGTTCCTACCACACAAGCTTTATCTTGCCATATTTACAGTTCAAGAAAAAGTTACACGACCAATTCCAAAAGAACTATACTTGCTCAATTAACATGCAAATGTGGAGTATTTTTAATTTTCTCGGGTTATCGGCCTTCTTAGAGGCCCTTTCCTATCAGTTATCACCTATTATCTGAAGAATGTTTGCCAAAAGATCTAACTTACGTAAGCGGTTTCATAATGACTGAGTTGCTATTTGAATTTAAATTTCAGTGGTTCTATGTACAGATTAGAAAATCTAAAAAAATAAGTAAATAAAAAATTAAACCGCCGAAAAAACTGAAAAGCAGAAAATAATAAACCTTTTTTGTTTAACCTTAATCTAGGTACCAGTTTGAAGTCGGTCGGCCTCAGCACGAGCCAGGAGGAGTGGGAGAAGTCCATCAGGTAAACGGCTATAGGTCCACTCCTCCTGGCTCGTGCTGAGGCACCGACTCAAACTGGTACCTAGATTAAGGTTAAACAAAAAAGGTTTATTATTTTTTGCTTTTAATTTTTTTTGGCAGTTTAATTTTCTTGTTAAAAAGTTTTTATTTTATACTTTTTTCCCACCCTTGGGGTAGTTTTTTTTCCAAATTTATATAATACCAACTTCAAGGTATACCCTATGCAACAGAAAAAGAATTATGAAAATCGAAATATACGCGTCGACTTGAGAACCTCCTCCGTTTTTTTTCGTCGGTTAAAAATCTAAATACCCGACTGCCTTATATAAATAAGAAGAAAACAGGTCTAGTGATCTAGAACTCTGTTTTAACAGTCGGGACCCCTTCAAATCATGACCAGTTTAAAAATTCGCAGTAATGAGTCCCGACTGTTGAACCTAAAGTTACCTACTTGCCAGATGTTGACGATTTGAATAAAAGGCACGGGATTACGATTAGTTTTTTGAAAGGAGTTGGGTTTCGGATATTTATGTAATTTAAATATTATATTATTTCATACTTTAAACTCAAAGTCACTCAGAGGGCTATGGAGAGCGCTATGCTCGGGGTTTCTCTGCGGGATAGAATTAGAAATGATGATATCCGCAGTAGAACTAAGGTTACCGACATAGCCCGAAGAATTGCGAAACTAAAGTGGCAGTGGGCGGGGCACATTGCTCGCAGGACTGATGGCCGATGGGGTCGGAAGGTTCTCGAACGGACCGGGAGACGAGCTGTCGGTAGGCCTCCAACAAGATGGAGCGACGACTTGGTTAAGATCGCGGAATCGCGGTGGATGCGGAAAGCACAAAACCGGTCTGAATGGAGAGCCTTGGGGGAGGCCTATGTCCAGCAGTGGACGTCTTTCGGCTGACATGATGATGATGTTACTTTTTTGCCATTTCTGTGAAAATAGTAGATTAAAAGTATTGTAAGCCGACAAATAAATGACAGTCACAATATGAGCGAATTCTTAAACGTACTTGTAAGGACGCACGCCACGAACTGTGCAGTTTACTCTCACTTGCTAAGTTTGGTACATGCGTGTGATTTCACGCACAATGTCTGCACGAATGCTAAAATTCTTAGTAAATTTTTGTTAAAAAAAAATATACGTACATGCTTAGTACTTGTATTGTCATCCAATATACATTGTATACCAAATTTCAAGTCGATCCGACCGCTGAAGTGGGTCAAGATTAATATATAAGATTTGACCCAAATAAAAAATCAATAACAAATAGGGCAAGCTAAATAAAATCTAATAAAACATATTTATTTTTAAATTAATAGAGCTTTTGCTCTATTTTTACTTTTGTAAAAAGTTAAAGGAGTTAAAAGAATTGATGTGTGGTGTGAATGAATTCGTGGATGAAAGTTACCAAGGGTAATTAAATTAAAAGGGTAAATTAAATAAATCAAAATGAACTGAACGAATTCCTTTGCCTGCAAACACCTGCGAAGAAATTTAAGTGTGTGTGTGTGTGTGTGTGTGTGTGCGGAGTTCCCAATCCACACTGGGTCCGTGTGACAACTACGGCCCAACCTCTCTCATTCTTACAGGAAGCCTGCAACCTTGCAGTGGGATGTATATGTGCCGACATGATTTATTTGTTATTCTATGGTACAAATGTAATTTTGCACATAAATTCCGAAAAACTCAAAATTACAAGGCCGGGCTCGAATCCACGACCCTCTGCCTAAGAGGCCATAGGCCAAACCACTTACCGCGACTTTATTATCAATCATTATCTTTATTTCCATACTAATCATCTTCCTTTTATCTACGTTACCTACATTATAACCAAACTTTCAGTAGCATAAAAATGATAGTGATAAATAAAACCCGCAATAAGAATATTTTTTTTAAATAAGGGATACAGGGATTAGGGAATAGATAACGGGTGCAAAGCCGTAGGTAAAGGCTAGTCATAAATATATTTTTCATCCCATTACACTGCTAGATAATGCTAACAATATTGGCGAAATATAATGGCGCGAAAACACGTGATCCAATTATAAATATCCAATGACGGTGGCCCGAACTGCCTCCCGTCAGAACCCGCGTTCCATTAAAAGAAAAACTATGGAAACTATTTCATTCATCCGCCGCCACTGAAATTGATTCGTCTTACCGGCCAGTACGATACCGACTTTCGTAGTGGCAGCACGCCGTGCGCTCTCGCCCCCTCGCTCATGCCGGTTCGATAAAGTTGAATTAAAAAACTTAAATCATAACCTCAAAACTAGTTGACGTTGATTTTGAATAGCCCTTCTGTGTGTTCCAGTGTGTTTGAGTGTTTGTTTGTTTGGCACGTGACAACAAGGTAAATATGCCGGTGATAATCGCTTATCGAGATGTTTGCATTTTAGAATGTCGAAGGTGGCTGAAAATGTGTATTGTAGTTGCGTTAACGGATTCAGCACTATAATATTTTTTTATTTATATTGTTTTTTTTTTTAACTTTTACAGTGACCGGACTTACGTTTTACTTGAGTTCTGTAAAGCAAAAATATAAAGAAAAACATTTTTTTTTTTTTTTTTTATTGTTTACTCATTTTTATCCTTGGTCCTCGGATTGGTTCATGTGATAATTTTTTTCGTCAATTACTGAAACGTTCTTGTAAATTCATTAACGTTTTGACATTTTGCGAATTGGTATTTTTAATTATATTCGTGAAGGTAACACGAAGTATTACAGATATAATAAAGTCGATTATTTATTTTATACGCAGTTTTGGGTAAAATGCTTTTAGGTTTATTTATTTAAATAAGAATGCTATGTATGCATTTTTTTGTAATATTGCAATTTGCCGAACATCTGAAAAAGCTCAGAAATACCATTCAATTAGAGCTATAACTAACTACAATATTTAACTTTGCCGTGGACTACAGCTACGTCTGTGCGTCACGTATACATGCAGAGTCCTCTTTCACATAAAAATACATATATGTCACAAAGGCCTATCTATCACAAACCAGGCACAAAATGTTAACGCGTTTCAAACTCTCCACGAGTTCATTCTCAAAGCTAATAACTGAGTAGGTACACGTCCGTTGTCAAACAAAGCTAATATCATTGGTAAAGTATACATAACGTCTGAATCAATTAGAGCTGTAATTAACAACTTTTCTCTACTACCAAGTTAAGCACAATTTTTCACCACTTTCGTTTTGTATTTTATTTTGTTTTTGTATTTTATGCAAAATAAACCGTTATACAAAACTGTAAAATGTAAAATGGCTTAAAAAATCAAATCGACTCTACTTCATCAAAATTATTGCTCCCGCCTACAAAACAACGTGTATAGGACAAAAAAACAAAACTATTTCACAAAAATGTCGCCGAATTATCCACATCACATGGAATTTAATGGGAGTTGATAATGCCGGTAGGGTAACCGGTGGATGCAAGTGGCGAGTTGTCGTTCATTGCATGGCGTCCTAAGGGGGAGGCCTTTCAGCAGGGGACGTCTTCTGGCTGATGACGATGCCGCCATCATATAAATACAGTCTGTGAAAATGTCACGTTTTTACCTAGCGTGTTTAAAAATATACAGCTCTATTGAAATAGTGGACTGTAGGTACAACAAGAGCATAAAACGAGCCATTTTACCCAAGACGTCCATGTAGCCACCCGAGACGGCACGGCAAGGGTGGATAGAGACGTCGAGGGAAAAATGGGTTTAATGCTCTAGTTTCACACTGCTTTTCACTTCGATTGCGAGGAAATGGAATAGCAACAGTGGAAACAATTTTTCACTTACTATGTACCTTTTATTTTTCATGCATTTATTTTTATTCATTTTAATTGTTTTTTTTTATAAATAAAAAATGATAAAAAAATATGTAGAAACTTTTTTGTTTGTGGCTGTTGACACCTGATTACCTTGTTCTTAGATGAAGATTTTACTTAATGCACCAGAGCATAAATAGTTATTTGTGTCACAAGGGAGCAAAATGGTGTATTTACGGCGAGGGCGTAAATTGAATCCAGAATGTAGCGAAGGATTCTACAATAGAATCCTGAGCGTAATGAGGGATTCAAGTGTTAACGCCCAAGATGAAAATAATTTTGCTCCCGAGTGGCTCATACAACTTTTCACACCGAGCATTAAGTAACTTGAAAAAAAAAAATTCTAAATATTATTAAAGAATAAACGGCATAAAAAATGGCGTGGCTTTACAATTATCAACTTCAAAAAATGGCATTTGCAATAAAACACTTAGAAAAGCCTTGAACAGAAAAGTTGCACTTCTCGTCAGGGAGGAAAAGTTACTTTTCTGAAGGAGAGGTGTGAAAAGGTTTTTTTCAGCCTTTCATAGTGCCACTGCTGAGTAATGGCTTCTCTTTCTTTCTGCCACACTCGATCTCCACTCTACATATATTTATGACTAGCTTGTGTGTGAAGCCGTGTCCCCGTAAAAAACTAAAAAAAAGGCTTGCTTCCACCCTCTGGGAATTCCAAAAAATCTCTTTTTAGTGCGCTTCTATGATCCTCAAGAAATACGTTTGTTAAATTTCCAATTTTATAGTTGCATTTATTTAGGCTGTAAGCCAATCAGGCAGCCAGGCGGTCACAACTTTTTTAAACTTAGAGATAAATTATCTCTAAGTAGACTAGACTAGAAACTTAGACTTAGAAGTTTTGTCGCTATCTCCTTTTCGGTCTGTCTGTTCGACGGCCAGACAAATAAAAAGCTATCTTTCTCTACTTCTTTTATTCTAATTCTACTTCTTAGCAATAAAAATGAATGCAAGAAAATTCGTCAATTTCTTGGCTTATTTCTTTCATTTTTATACATTTTCAGCCAATCAAACCAGTGGAAGCGAGTACAATTTGGCTTCCAAGATTTAACCCATACCAACTGGGCAAGTTAAATAACAGTTTTTAAAAACAAATAGATGTAGTTTAGAAAACTAAAAACACGCATTAATACGCCTTAATAAACCTGCCGCCTTAATAAGGCTGCTCATCATCAGATCCTGGATACCATTCTTAGTTAAAGTGCACCCTAAGTCATACTACCGTAGCTGGATTACGTTATGTTTGGGAGTTCCAATGCCCTTAGCTTCCTGCTCCTTACTAATTAATAGCATACATACCAAGATAATAAAAGCATGTCAATAAAAATAAAATATTCTACGCTACGATAAAACAGCACAGAGAACAGATGGCCGTTGGTGTTGAAAAGTCCTCGAATGGAGACCGCGGATCAGTAAGCGTTCACGGTAGATGCGGGCCGCTTCCAACTGAAGCAACAAGAGGTCTATGGGGGAGGCCTACGTCCAACAGTGGAGGGCCTTTGGCCGATATGATGATGGCGACACACGATAAGATTATGGTACCGTTAACTGCTTTAACTTTGCCCTCTGGCCCCAACATTGCCTGATTCGATTATGAGTCGATGACTAGCACCCTTTTAGGTTTTTAAACTTTTATCCCCCCGTAATAATAATTCCCGTGTAGATAAAAGTTTCAAACCTATAAGAGTGCTAAGTTATCGACTCTAAATCGAATCAGGCAATGTTGGAGCCAGGGGGCAAAGTTGAAGCTGTTTACGGTATTCATATTTTTACTAATTTTGTGCGTTGCCTCGTCTATGACAAGTGACAACTATTTTACGTATCATGGGACTATGATTAAGTACAATGTTTACGCGTTTATCGCTACTGAGATCAACAAAGATAAAATTGTTCTCTTTCTAGGTCACTGAGATAAGTGATGTCACCAGTTTAGGCGCCCGTCACCAGGACAAGCAAATATATAGAATTATTGGGTGTAGGTGCACTTGATAGATCGCCTTGACCTAGTCTAGGCGAGTATAGGTGGTAGCGTGTGACAAACACTCATCCTAACACTTACATAGTTAGGTATGTTTGTTAGTTTGCTCGTCTGACTATTTGGCTTCACATCGCAATTTCTTAGATTCTGACAGGCATTTACCTAAACGAAACCTCTCCGTTTTTTAATGTTTATTTTTTCCTTCATAAAATACAAAAACTGGTTAAGTGTGAGTCGGACTCAAGCACCTAGGGTCCCGTACATCTCTAAATAATAAAAATGATTTATCAGTATATTAGTATTTTTAAATAACATATAAATGGAAATAATAAAGATCACTAAATTTAAAGTTCATAGGTAGTACCTAAATGGGAAAGTGAAAAAAAAATAGTTATTTGTTCAACAAGAGAGCAAAGTTGTTTTTTGTTGCGAGTGTTGATTTTGAATCCCGAGTAAGCGAAGGATTCTATAATTGAATCACGAGCGTAAGCGAGTGATTCTAGGCTAGAATCCTGAGAGTAGCAAGGATTCAAACACACGAGATGCAAAAAACTTTGATCTCGTGTGACACATACAATTTTTCACCTCAGCAGCGAGAACATAATTTAAATATAACATTAGAATAAAACCACATATACCTAACTGTTTACAAAACAAACACATTTTATTAAAATATAATTCGATTATTAAGAAACAAATATAATAATTACATTTAAAACCATAAAATAGTGTCCGGTAAGTACAATACAAATCTCATACTCATAACATGCATTGTAATTTGAGATTAGACTTCTTGTAAAATATGTCATATTATAATTACTCCAAGAAGAATCAAAAGTTATCTTACGAAATACAGAGAAATTGTTGACTGTTCTTAAATAAAAACATTTTTATTTTCTTTTGTAGATAGGTAGGTACATATAATGACAAATACCATAATGTTACATTTTATAATTCACCTTAGGTATTAAAATCAGATTTGTTTAATTTTATGCAAGTTTAATTTTTTAGACATTAATGTAATTTTAATTTTTTCTTGCCTGAACACAGGATTATCCTAGTTCAGCATCATGTGTTACTTTTACCTTTTAAGTCTACTAGATAAATTGTATTACTTTGTAAGAAAGTATTTTGAATAAAGATTTATTTATTTATTTATTTATTATTATTTTAATACTGCAAAAGCCTCACCTTGGGTCATTTAAAAGGTTGAACAATAAACGTATAATTTATTATAACTGTTATTAAACCTTTAAATATGATTTTATTAAGATTTCTATTACAGATTTGTTACAAATTCATTCAATTTAACAAATACTTATTCCAACTGTAGAGGCAGTATACGGAATTCTTTTATTAAAAAAAAAACAAGAGAAGCGGCTTTCGTGCAACGAGGTTGCATACTTTATTAAAAGATCGGGAAAATTTTCATTTTGGAAATATTTCGTTTTCATGTAATTTATTAGGTATCGGTATATTTTTAATACCATACATTTAAAATTAAGATTGTAATCAACACATTTGATCCTATCTCTCGCTTTTTTCGTGTTGAAGTGAAATGACAGATCAAAGTAAAGTTCAAATATTTGGAATTTAGTTAGAGTAGCCCAACACTGTACTCAGCATTTAAAAAAAAAATAATTAAAAAGTTACTAAAACCAAACCAAAAGCAAAACCTGCCTGTTTGAGGTGCTGAGGTGAAAACGATATTTGCTTTTTCCGAATTGTCAAAAAAATAGTTCGTCTCGTATATTGAACGAAGCCGGATGGTAAAAACTACGAGTAGGTATGTCGTTAAACTATGTTTTTTTGACTTACAGAAGCCATGGTTATTATTCCCTTAGATAAGAAAACTACGTAACTAAAGTTAAAGCGATAAAGACTTTATCCTTTTATTAATCACACAGTAACTCAACGAGTATTACGGTTTTTTTGGGGTTATTCCTTCATATTTCCGCCTTCAGAATTTTCGCTGCAGCAATAATGGGCAAATGTCCTAAATTAATCTAACTAGGCCGACACAATGAACCAAAACAATTACTTTGTGCACTCGGGACCTTTTTATGTAAGAAATCTCGTATTACAGGCCACACCCGGTATATATTTTTGCACGCTCCGCTGTGGCAGATATTAATACAGGTGACTGTACCTATATTAACCTAACCTATACCTACCTTCCTGTACCTACCTTGTACCTTAATCACTTACCTTGCCTTACCTTGTACAGTCGAGTTCATAAACTTGTGAGCAAAAATTTGTTCAAAAATATCTGAACACTCTTCTACGCCGTTAACAATAGAGTCGTGTTCAGATATTTTAGATCAAAATTATGCTCATAAGTTTATGAACTCAACTGTACTATACTTGTACTTATACCTATATTATTATCATTATTGTATCTGGCGATAAAAATTTGGAAGTAATCAAGCTGTACCTCGCTAATGGCACGCCTGAGTGGTCACCCTTTATAGCCAAGGCCGGGGGTGGCCAAACGGTGAGACATACGCGTGGGCGGTTTTGTTGCATTGACTCAAGATTTCCTTTTTAGCGCTGCTTATAGCTATCAAATACAAGCCAATTAAGCCACCTTTGTGTTGGCTGATTGGACAGACGGTTAAATGATTCCTACAGTTTGATTCTGATAAAAGTCACCTAGGGCTTATTACCGCAAAACTTAAAAAAGTAGAAAACTTCTTCTGACATTTGTAATTTCAAAGTTCAATATCTCAAAAACAGCGGAACCGATTTCAATGAAGCATAGTTAATAACCATTACAAGGACACTCGCTTTCATTAAAAAAAAGCCGCATCGAAATCGATTCACACGTTTGGGAGCTACAATGCCACGGACAGATATTGGCGTCACATTTATAATACCCCTCTTTTGCCTGGGGGTCAAAAAGAGGGTTCAGTTCAGTATAAAAAGATTGGAGACCCCTGCTTTAAACGATTATTTAACTTTAAATTACGTATAACTGTCAACAGATCATCTTTCTCGGTCCACTTAATGATCTCATGCTGTGATACAAATATGGTGCTACTTATTTAGAGAATATTGAGAAGGCAGAAGAATACGCTCCTAGCTTCTATAACGATTGCCGAAATACCTATTTGATTCCAAATTGGCATGTTTATTAGCTGATTATGGAATTATGAGCCTTGTGTAAATCCGCCTACGTGCAGAATCCGTTTCAAAACAACAATGGCGGATCGAATTTAAATAATTTATTTATGATACAATTTATTTTATTTGTGCTATTTCAAAAATAAATAACCGTTAATGACATATATTTAAATTAATGAACAAAAAATTTGAAACACAGAGTTCACATTTTCGATGTTTGTTAACAAACCTTAACCACTACCATGAGTTTACATTACAGTGATCATACTCGATAGCGACGGCGTAAATTATTTGTATGGAGAATTGTACAGCGCCTCTACAAATAATTTACGCCGTCGCTATCGAGTACGGGCATTGTAAACTCATGGTAGTGGTACTTGCCTTGCTTTTCTCTACCACACGTGCAAAATAGCTACGTCTATAAGACAATACGATACGTGTGCGATATATGGGTTTTGGTAAGTCTTGCTCGTAAATGACGAATTCTCGAATCGCAGGTGGTAGGACCTTGTGCAAGGTCCGCCCGGATTGCTACCACCATCTTGCTCGCTAATCCTGCCGTGAAGCAGCAGTGCTTGCACTGTTGTGTTTCGGCGTGGAAAGTAAGACAGCCGGTGAAATTACTGGCACTTGAGGTATCCCATCTTAGGCCTCTAGGTTGGCAACGCATCTGCAATAGCAGGGGTATTGCAGATGTTTATGGGCGGTGGTGATCTCTTACCATCAGGAGACCCACTTGCTCTTTTGCCAACTAGTCGAATAATAAAACACTATCCGACGGCAGCGAAACCAAAAAAGAGGCAAAAAATAAAGAAAATCTCTTACTAATTTGTGGTGTATAGTCAGCATCAAAAGTAGCTGTACATTTTCGTACTTTGTCGTTTTACAGGCACGTACTAAACGCCATGCAAGATTGTCAATACGACAGAGTAAAAAAATGATCCGCTACTTTTGATGCTGACTATACAATTAAAGAGTCATTGTATTGCAAAATCTGTAATCAAAGGAGGTAACTTTTAAGGTACTACGATTATGGTTAAATATAACTTCCTATCAGACTAAAATAAGTTACGAAGTTCAAAAGATCTAAGGGTATATGTACATACACAGGGACAGAAGCGGGAAGCGAATTTGTTTTATACTTACTATGTAAACATTAACGCAGCATACCTATAGCATACGAGTAGGTAATTAAGCTTAAATTACAATCGAAACATGCTCAAATATCGTTCATTAATTTAAAATAATTTAAGAATAGTGTTGTTACTAAGAATAAGAATAGGGCGGCATATCTTAGTGACCCTTACATTGCTAGAAAATTCTTATCAGTTCTAAGAATTGAGAGTACGAAGCCTTGAAATAGCTAACAATGGTTAATTAAAGTACTCGTAAACTAGTTAAACTTAAATTTAGATAAATGTAATAAACACAATGGCATTGGTCTTTTAAGTTTACTTGTAACTTGTAACTTCAGGGTTCATACTGAAAAACAGCGCTGCAGCTTGCCGTGGCAATACGCGGAATTTCCCTTTTTGCTTCTTTCGACATTTTATTTTTCTTTTTAATTATTTTTACTTACTGTATAAATTTTAACAGGTGTAAGGTTCTTATTTTAATTTGTAAGTTATCTTCCTACTGTGCTGTTATTTTCCTAAAGTCGCAAATAAATTGATTCTTTCTTTCTTAAGTTGAAACGAGTTTATTACGAGTTCTATTACCGTAAGGTTTTTTTTTTATTCGACTGGATGGCAAACGAGCAAGTGGGTCTCCTGATGATAAAAGATCACCACCGCCCATAGATACCTGCAACACCAGGGGATAGCAGATGCGTTGCCAACCTAGAGGCCTAAGATGGGATACCTCAAGTGCCAGTAATTTCACCGGCTGTCTTACTCTCCACGCCGAAACACAACAGTGCAAGCACTGCTGCTTCATGGCAGGATTAGCGAGCAAGATGGTGGTAGCAATCCGGGCGGACCTTGCACAAGGTCCTACCACCTGCAAAATGCAAATAAAGAACTCCGAGCAATGCTCGGTTGTTCAGGTATTACTAATTAAACAAATTTTTTGATTATTAATCACCAATTCTTTTTTTCAGGTAATACGTTTATCCAAATTCAAAGAAAGCATCGTCCATGAAGCTGAGGTATTTAGAAAACATTTACAGGTAGGTACTCTTAGGTGTAATATAATATTCGTATTAATATTATAATTGGATATAGTTTTGAATCTAATGAGTACAAATTGTTGTTGTCATTGAATCTGTTTCTATTCTATATACCATCTTGTTTTCACTTCATACAATGTCAATAACAAAATAATATTTGCAAGCTACCAACTACTAAATACTAATGAACTGAAATAATTTCCTTGCTCACCCGCGACCTTACGATAGCTAAGCTTATGCAAAATATGCGTGTTCATGCAGTTCCTCCACCTCCACACTGTAAGAACACACACCAAATCACACAAAACCCATCTATCACCACCACCACACTACACTGACGCGTTTCGAACTCAACCAGAGCTCATCTTCAGAGTGACACAACCGTACACCATGCTACCTGTTGTTAGACTCTCTAACAACAACACTAAGTGTGAAAAGTGTGAGTGTCTAACAACAGGTAGCATGGTGTACGGTTGTGTCACTCTGAAGATGAGCTCTGGTTGAGTTCGAAACGCGTCAGTGTAGCTGTGGTGGTGGGTGATAGATGGTTTTGTGTGATTTGGTGTGTTCTTACAGCTGTGGAGGTGGAGGAACTGCATGAACACGCATATTTTGCATAAGCTTAGCTATCGTAAGGTCGCGCGTGAGCAAGGAAATTATTTCAGTTCATTGATATGGACATCCGCAAAGTAACGCCTGATTCAATAAACTACTAAATACTAGCCCGTGGTGGCCTAGTGATTTGACCAATGGCCTCTCAAGCAGAGGATCGTGGGTTTCAAACCCGTCTATCATCTTTGAGTTTTTCGAAATTCATGTGCGTAATTACATTGCAAATATACCATTGAGCTTTATGGCGAAGGAAAACATCGTGCAAACCTGCACAAACCTGGGAACAATTCAATGGTGTGTCTAAAGTTCCCAATCTGCACTGGACC
The DNA here is from genome assembly GCF_025370935.1 of Choristoneura fumiferana. NCBI lineage: Eukaryota > Metazoa > Arthropoda > Insecta > Lepidoptera > Tortricidae > Choristoneura > Choristoneura fumiferana. The sequence continues at coordinate 19,505,288 of NC_133483.1, forward strand.
CGCGTGGGAACTGCGGCCGCAGTTCTCTAATTCTGAGTGGAGGGCTATGCTCAGCAGTGAGCGTGTATTATATAGGCTATGATGGCCTACATACATCAGCTTGTAAAAAATAATTTAGTTACAACAAACCCTTTATAATAAGTACCATTATGGTTGTATGTCACGTCATTTCCCTTGTAAAAGTATCAAGAAATTAAATTAAACGAAAACCTACGCTTAGACGCGTAAAATAGAGTCTTTATTAACATTTAAATGTTGGGTTGGACCACTAGGGCTACTTTGAATCAATGTTAACCGTAAATCAATTACTGTGACAAGTTTAGTGTTGTCGACAGCAGCAACGAACGTACAGTCGAGGGCATAAATATCTATACAGCTACAGCTTCATTTACATGTATTCATCGACCTTAGGGTTAAAGGCATAAAGATGTATAGATATTTTTAAGGCCTTGGTAACCTACGTATATAAAACGGCTGGATAAAATCGGATGAAATTTGGGATGTAGATAACTGCGTGCCAGCAAGCACGCATTCAAGTAAGCCAGATGCGCAAGAAATAGTGCAAGCAAGCATACAAGAAAGTATGCAAGCAAGCAAGCATGGAAGCAACCATCTAAGCAAGCTTGCAAGTGAGCATGTAATTTTGCAAGAAATAGTGCAAGAATGCATGCATTCAAGCATGCAAGCAAGCATGCAAACAACAGATCATGCAAGCATACTCCCAAATGTGCAAGAAATAGTGCAAGCAAGCATGCAATCAAGCATACTAGCAAGCATGCAAGAAAGCAAGCAAGCATGCAAGAAAGCATGCAAGCAAGCATGCAAGCAATAATGCAAGCAAGCAGAGCTAGTACGCCAGTGGTGGTAATGAAAATCAGTTCATCATCATCAACATCATCAGTTCGTTTATCGCTATCCCGCCGGAACTATGCTATTTTCCGAGATAAAAGCTATCCTATGCCAATCCTTCTCCGGGACTCAAACTATTTTTATACCGAATTTCATCTAAATTGGATCAGTAGATCCAGAGATTAACCCCTACAACCTCACAAACTTTACCTCTTTATAATATTAGTATAGATAATAGTTAAATGAGTATTAAAATAATATTTAAATGAGTTTCTTAACTACCGACTACCCACGCATCTGTTTACTCTGCTCGGGTGTTACGTACAAAGGTATAAGCCATTGACAATGTTTAGGGTGTCAGTTAGACTTTACGCAACGTATTGGGTTACAGGTCGTGTTTCGCACACAAAGAAACATCTGCTAGCTGTTATTATTAAATGTTATGGGTGTTTTAAATACTCGTATTAATATCTGCCTCAGCGGCGCGCGCAAACATATATATGACACTTCCTACCGGCCAAAGAAATAGAGTCGTAATCTTTACAGATATTTATCTACACCCATATAGTAAATCCTCAATTATGCGTTCAAAAACCATAGGTAATGACCAGCATTACGACATTGGATTCTATTATGAACACGGCTGTATCGTAATGGTCATTACGATACAGAAATCTGTATCGTAATGAGATTTCATACATCATTATAGCACGGGGGGGGAGGCCCCGCGACTACGTGCACGTGCACGTGCTGCAGCAGCAGGTCGTCGCGGGCGCAGCTCCTGGGGCAGACATACCTACCTAGTTCTCGTTAATGCAGTTCATTCTCAATGGTTCTTGAACACATCATAGAGGATATTTAATATATGGATATAGATAAAATATTGTATGCAACTGTACGTAATTAGGCCTTAAAACACTCATGTGACCCTATTATGAACCCACACTCGTGTTTTAAGGACCCCTATTACAATACAGTTGCATATAATACTATTATGTACGCCTTGTTGTAGGTATCAGATATTTAGTAGTACGAGTATTATCAGGTAGTTTCATGTTCGAAAAGGAAATTCACGTGGATTTGACAATCTCAAAAAAATCTGTCAGCAATCTAGTGAGAAGCCTGCCAACGCTTCGTCTTACGGTTCACTGTCGCCGCTGCAGGACGCTTCTCTCCCTACGGTTATCTGTTCTTCGAGCGATTGGCCAGCCAATTGCCAATCCGACTTGTTTCATCGAGCTACATCGACATTAGTTCTTCGGCGAATTTCCGTGTTCCGGTTTTGCTCTTTTAGTCTTCACAAATATTTTCATTTTCTGTTTATGCCCGAACATAAACCTACAAAAATCAACGTCCAAGCCACCAAACACGAACCAAAAGCACAAAATGACAGAAAATGTCAAAAATAGTACAGACCAAGATAACAGCTCGGTCACGACGCCATTGTTCTCGGCGGCCATAAAACTACAAAGGGTTACGGAGTGCCATTTGAGGACACAACGAATACTTCCTTTGGTTTTGAAATAATGTTTATTTCGTCGCCAAAACCCAGTTTTACTCCGATTTGGTCTCTTCGAAGTTTGTGGTTTCCAGAGCTGCTTTAATTTTACTTTATTATAAGAAATCTCATATAATTATCTCGCTATCTGTTTAAAATACAAATATTAAACTACCATGGGATATTGCAGTATTAGCTGGAACCTCTTCTCAAGGTAAATGCGGTCAATATGGCTATGTCGCTCTTTTATCATAGAACCTTTAGAGATTTTCTTTCTATGGAAATAAATGTTTCGAATTTGACTTTGAGTTCTTGCTAAAAAAGCTCCCTTTTATTGAACGGTATATATCGTGTCATGTTTGTGGGATCAAATTTATTACGTAATTGAAATTTGACAGATTGGTTTGATATTTGAAGTCACCTTTGGTTTTGATGACAATATAAATAATTATTCAATATCACGGTAAACCCAAATTACATTATTTTTTTATAACCCCCTAAAATATGTACGTATCAAATGAAAGGGCTTGACTAAAAATACCGTACACTAAGCCAAATTTTAAATCACAACTCCGATCACCACGCTGGACTCCTGTTTTATTTAAGTCAGCTGTTTCAACTTCATATTTGGGTAGCAAAAAATTGACACACTGACATCGGATTTGTGTTATATCAATTACATATTACAATGAAGTGAAACTGCGGTAATCTTCTTAGCGCTTGTTGGCCTTCCGGATTAAATTCACTTTCTATAACAACTCGTTCGAGTCATAATTTAGCTTTTTATGGTTCTTGATACGTTGGCCTAAAACGGCTACTTCAAAAGGATCAAAGCCTAAACGTGTTTTACTACGACGTTCTGCATTCTTATTGGTTAATTAGGTTGATATTAATCAACGACGCTACTGATACTTGAAAATTCTCAATAAACCTGTTTCTTTTGTATTTTCAAAGTATCACTAATGTTAGTATTGTAAGTAATTTCGCTGATTTCACTGCATATTAAGATTGATTATTGATTATTAGTAGTTTATATTTACAAAAAAAATAAGAGGAATATTGTTGTGCACAAATACTTCGTACAATTGTAATGATTTATACACTACTAGCCAGCCTCGTCATCTTAAATATTCATCATTCAATAATAAATACAAATATGAACCGCCAAAGTAAAATTGTATCTACATAGAGAAAAGATAAAGACCTGACTAAAATGTATCTCTCTGTTCATAACCATTCCTTTCTATCGAATATTCTAGAATCTAGCCCTTCGATATATCCAAACCGCACACCATAATGCTTAACATTATAACGGTGCTTCAGCGAGGTCAATTCTGAGTTTGAAAAGATCATAAGTGTGTTTAGCATTTATGTTCATATTCCCTTTTGTTGTCAAGGCATTTTAATCTTCCATCTCTTCCTGGTTAAATGGATGCCCGATGTCTTCGGGAAACAGCTGTTGGTAATGTTTGTGATGACGTGTGGAAATACTCGTATTATTTTGAATTCAAGGAATGCCGTGTCGATGTTTCTTTACAATATTGTGACTTAATGTTTTGAATCTGTGCATTGTATACGTGTTTGTTTATTTTGCGATGCGATTTGCGGGTTGTTAGGTAATTTACTACGTTTTGCTGGTTTATGTTTAGTTTCATGTAGCGATCTTGCTTTTTAGATACGTTCTTTTGTTTAAAACAAAATTAAATACATTTTATGTTAAAAGTCTTCTCTGGGAAATTGCATACGTTTTTATAATAAAATTCCAAAAAATATTATAAATGAAACGGATACACAATTCAGATCTACTGTCAAGAAGACATTAATATCAAAGGCGTATTATAAAGTTAATGATTATATCATGGACAGGGATATTTGGAAATAATTCCGATCCGCATTAGCGATCCCTTCAAATAGCGAACCTACTGTGTTAAAATAAAGTTGTGTTAAATACTTGTGATGTATTATTTATATATTATATATTTAATAATATTGAAAATCTGTTTTAAAAAAATATATATATACCTCGTTGAGTTTCTTGCCGGATTCTTCTCAGCAGAGGTTTTCCGAACCGGTGTAGATTTTTTGACATTCATAAGTGCTTGTTATAGCCTAAATTGAATAAAGATATTTTGACTTTGACTTTGATGTTATTCATTTGTAATTTGCGAAAATTTTGCATTTCGCATTTTATTATGCTTTTAGCACAACATTTTTGCTCGTTAAATGTCCCACTTTATATCGGTAGTAAAGAGCGTATACATCGAACCATTAACATACAATAGGTGCTCTTATTTGCCCCCTATCCACCATGAAACATCAAACACAGATGTGACAAGAAAGCACGTGCCGACCATTTGTGTCTATTGTCATTTCGGCACAATTTCGTCACCAATTTGACAGATGTTATATTGGTATTCGTCACGAGCAGCTGGCGAATCAATAAACTGTGTTTAGTTATATGTATTAGCTGTATTGAATGATTTGTTTGTATCTCACTCATATCTATGCGATCCGAGTGAGTTAACACGTGTCAACAGTATAAGCACAAGTTAACATTTGAAGTAAAAACTCGTACCTACATTTTTATGTCACAATTTTATAACTTTTGTGAATTATTATGTAGAGACATTTTAGAGCAGTATTTTAAAAAGTTTTTAGTTGGATAAATACAACAGTTTGAAGCTATCGTTGCTCACTGACTTTTTATACATATTTTACACAATAAATTGTCACGAAATGGTCCCTACCCTGTCTTGCAGCCGACGTTGCCAACCAAAATAATAATGAACCGGACAGCTAAAATGTATCAGAACAATATGTTTAATTAAGTACTATACACTAAAAAAAATAAAGTAATGAAGTCGGTTAATAAAATATATCATATATATCATGGGACACTTCACACCAATGAGGCCTATCGCGTATGAATTCGCCACTAGAGGCGCTAGTGTAGCGTGAGGTCTCCGAAATGTCAAATCTCATAGTTTTTGGGTGAGCTACGCGGGTTTATTTATAATTAGAATAATTTTGTGAATATTTTTCAATATCTGAAATTAATTATGTTAAATATGCGTTCCGGGGCAATGAATGTCTGTGTTTTGAGACAGTTTTGTCTTTCGGAAACCTTTGTCCTCCCTTTTTCCGAACAAATGGAACACTGTGGCATGCTCGATATTTTTATGGTACGGTTTTAAGGTGTATTAAATATGATTTTAATCTAAACTTTGCTTTCACGCCCGTAATAACAGACTTTGAAAGCCATACTTAAAAACCTCACGCAACAGTGCGCCATCTAGTGAGACAAAAAACGATAGCCCTCATTGACCTAGTTCCAAACTAAGCAAAGCTTGTACTATGGATACTAGGCAACGGATAATCATACTTATATAGATAAAACATACTTAAATACATATTGAACATCCAAGACCCGCGAACAAACATTCGTATTATTCATACAAATATCTGCCCCGGCCGGGAATCGAACCCGGAACCTCAAGCTTCGTAGTCAGGTTCTCTAACCACTTGGCCATTCGGTCGTCTATAAATTCAAACTTCGAATCTTGTCGCCCGATGACGCTAATAATTATTTAATACGTGGGTGAGAGGGGCGGGACGAAACGAACTTTGATTTTAGAATTTCGTTGGAGCCCCCGTCGCGCTATCAGCGTCAAAGTATATACGCGTACGCACTACGCACCTAATCCCAAGGCAGGAAACGGAAGCGGCCGACACTTGACGCTAATCTAATGAAAATAAACGCTGCGTGGCATTTCGAAGGAAATTATCGTGGTCGTATTAATTTGGTGTGTCGTCGTAAAAGTTATCTCTATCGTTTGAAAACAAAAAATAACAAGAAGGGCTTAGCTTATAATTTTTTCCCGAATAGGTGGCGTAGCTGAAAGCGCCATCAGAGGCCTTAAGGTCACAGCGCATTAGAGCCTAGTAGGATGTTTATTTTCTCTTTAAAGGTAAAAGTCATACAATATCCAATTAAATTCATATTGTAACTAGGTATTAAAAACAATAAGAAATCACTATCAAACTATCAATTCAGCAGAAACATATTGAACGGGTCAAATTAATTAAGTTTTAACAAAACCAGTGAAGCACGATGCAAATAGATCAAAACTAATCACCAATAGAGGTCGCTGTATCCGTAATAGCTCCATTTGATGCGCGTGCGTTCTTTGATCTTCGATATTCTTTTCATTGGCGAGCGAGAAGCCGATGATAAATTAAGAATAGTTTTCAAGCATTCAAAATTATTTGGTTTTAAAAGTTTATTTTGCACAAGTGTTTTGTGTGGATTATTCGACGTTGATGCCATTATTGTTTCTTCCTAGTCGTGATTCTGCACAAAATGATTTCCACACAACTTCATTTGATCACATTCTTAATTCTTCACAGTTATTATTTTTATACGATCCCTTAGTACATTCTGTTAACACAAGTACATTATTTTCACAAATGCTAAAATTTGACCTAGTCCCTAACTAAGCAAAGGTAAAAAAAACACATCTCACAGATTTTTTGTTTAAAAATTACACACTGAAAACAAAACCATGATGAATATTTTGCGACTTGCCAGGGGACAGTTTACGAAATCCCGGAATTTCAACTCAAATACATATACGAGATGTAATGGTTACCGGGTGTAAAGAGACGGGTACAGACTAAAATACAAATAAAAATACAATCTTTTTTTTTTGTCAGACATTGGTTAAAATAGTTGGTACATTAATCATAGACTTGTATCACTATGCTGCGCCCAACGGCATACAAATATAAACGTCTTGTAGGTAAGCACATTCAGTCATGCAATAAACTAAATAGAGTCTAAAAAAAACGCCAAACTATCACTTCTCCATTGTATAGTAGGCCTCATCCACCAAAAAGTTAAAAAGTTGTTTTTCAAAAATTGTAAATATCCTCGGTCATCAGTATATTCTTCGGAAGTTTATTGAAGATCTTGGATGCCATGCATACGTTTTTAGCAAGTAGGAGTATTCTGAGACCGAAAACCTTGTTTGAAATCGATTAAAATTACCTCTTTACAACTCAAGCCCCCCTCCCCTCCTCCCCCCTCACACACATACACAAACACACGTACACGCACGCGCTCAAACACACACACTGCAATCGCAAATCCGTTGTTTTTGGTACCCATTTAGTTTGTAACAATGATTTCTGTCACACTGTAGCTAATTTTGTTAAACACACTCGCAGGCTACCAAGATACAGGCTCAGCCTAGTTTGGAGTCTGATAGATAAATCGCATGAACTGTAACAAGTGTCCTTTGCTAAATAAACACTTTTTTAGGTAATGCTGTTTTGTATGGCCTTCTGTTAATTTTACCTTTTTGGCGAGCACTTTTAAAAACAGGAAATTGATTCCTATTACATAATACGTAAGTTGATATTTTCGAAAATGTATATGCACGCCAGGGTTAATATACGTAACTTAATAAAATGAGGTCTACATGAGTCGGTGCCCGGTGGACGAAATACCACAAATCGCACGAATACTTCTTCTGAACTTTGAAAACCATATCTCTGTTCGAGAAGTTACCCCAGAATATAATGCCATCTTTTGGAGTGGAAGATACATAAGCATGATATGCTGTAAGCACAGCAGGGCGATTAACTATTTTACTTAAGTTATATAAAGCATAAGAGTATCTGTTAAGCTTCTTGCAAATTATTTCAATTTGATTCCTCCATGTCAGCTTACCTACTGTCCAAACTTAAACTACTCGTAAAGCGAATTAAAGTTAATCTCACATTATAAATCAAGAGCATCCAATATCTAATTAAGCCACGTTTCGTTAAGATCATCTTAAAATAACTTATCTTTCCCAAAGCCATAAAGTTAAAGCTTAACTGAAACTAATTATGATTTTATATAACTTTGATGCCGATCGTTTTACGGGCACTCTAGTTAATGCTCCCATTACACTCTTGTAAACAGCCGTCGATGTCTTGTCAATCAGGAACATAGTTGGCTGAACGTTTAGTATCTTTTTACGAAGCTTTTACTGACTCGCAACATTCGAATAAAAGTGTGTCGGTTTTCAAAATTTGACTACCATTTTTCGTCTACTTCTTGGTATCCTGTAGGGCTATTACGAAAATCAAAAATCGAAGTTCGTATCGTACCGTACCTCTCACTCTCGTATTAAATAACATAAGCGTCACCGGGATAGCAAGAGATGAAGTTCGAATTTTGCACTTCATAGTATAGTATAGGGCCTGAGGCAGTGTCGTCTCACGCGCTGATATTCGCGATCGTATTCACCATCTCTTTCTACCCTCATCTTATGCTGTATGACAGAATAAGTATTTGGCAAAAATTTCATTTTTAATACAAGCTTTTTTGCTGACTGTACTTTTTGTCCACTTTACTTGCGCTGTCACCCAAAGTACACTTGCAAATCAAATTTCAAGTCGATGCCATTAACCGTTGAAGAGTTCCGTCCTGCGGGGACGATCCTGGCAGGACTACCAGTAAGTCACTACCATATTATTGTATTGTCACGCAATTTACATAAGTAATAAATTTCAAGTCAATCGGACTACTGGAAGTTGGTCGAATTTAACTTGCAAGATTTGACTACAGACAGACAACGGGACAGGTGAAACTAAATAAAAGCTTGTAAAAAAGTTGTGATTGTGGGTCAGGCAATAAAGCCACTGATTGAGCTGAAAATTGGCATTATAATTGTTTAAGTTCAGTGACATTACAAAAATCTGGTGAAGTTAAATTTTGGTGGTCCAGTCAAATTCGTCTCTGCAGGACGGAATCGTTCAACGGTCAATGGTATAGACTTGAAACTTGGTACAAAAATATATGTGACACATTGATGTAGACGTAGACATTGCTGCATGGACCAGTCAACGTAATCTTGCAACGTAATTTTGCAGGTGGTAGGACCTTGTGCAAGGTCCGCCCGGATTGCTACCACCATCTTGCTCGCTAATCCTGCCGTGAAGCAGCAGTGCTTGCAAGTGCTTGTAAGACACCCGGTAAAATTGCTGGCACTTGAGGTATCCCATCTTAGGCCTCTAGGTTGGCAACGCTTCTGCAATCCCCCTGGTGTTGCAAGTGTCTATGGGCGGTGGTGATCTTTTACCATCAGGAGACCCACTTGCTCGTTTGCCATCCAGTCGAATAAAAAAAATAAAAAAAAACTACACAATTGAACATTATACTACTAGAGACCAAAAAACTGCATCACCTTGCTGCACGTAATAATATGCGCATGTAATTTAGTCCCTACGTTTTCGCCACGTTAAGAGATAAAAATTGAATTGCATACTAATTGACCATTAAACGATAATGTCCCGCCCCAGGTGGTCTGAAGGTTGCATCCAAAATGGCAGACGATTGCGTCGATGTAACCAGAATGCAGCTTGAAATGGTTATATATAATTTTTCCTTTTACGCAATAGTCAATCTTTTAGGGTAACATGAACCAGGTGCAGGAACCGATCCTTGTGGACTCCTTGGAGAAGGCCTTCGTCCAGCAGTAGATGTCGACTCAATTTTCAAACGGGTCTACAAGATCAATGTCTAAGCTTTATACATTCCAATGCTAAGAGTTCTAAGGCTATCGTTACCACCCGGGCCCAGTTTTTTATTTTTTTATTTTTTATTCAACTGATGCAAACGAGCAAGTGGGTCTCCTGATGGTAATAGATCACACCGCCCATAAACAACTGCAACACCAGGGTATTGCAGATGCGTTGCCAACCTAGAGGCCGAAGATGGTACCTCAAGTGCCAGTATTTCAGCTGCTTACTCTCCACGCGAAACACAACAGTGCAAGCACTGCTGCTTCACGGCAGGATTAGCGAGCAAGATGTGGTAGCAATCCGGAAGTTTGGAATGGGACCTTCACACAAACCATTGAATTGCAGGCTCACGATGTTTTCTTCTTAGTAAAGTTCGTGCTAAATTTCAAATGTAATTACGCACACAGATTCTGAAAAACTTTGAGGTGCAAGCCCGGGTTTTGATCCTCTGCTTGAGACCATAGCCATAGGCCATAGATCAAGGTTACTAGGCTATAACTACTAGGCTACCACGGCTGTAAATCAGCAAGGGCCACTTGCACGGTACATTGAAATGGTTAAACCTGGATTAAGAATGACAGCTTCACACGTTTTAGTACTCTGGGTTAACAATTACCTCGGAGTTAAAAGTTAACTTTGGTCCACGCAAGCCCGTGTTAGTAAACTGATTTAACTGGGTGGTAATAAAAGTGTCCTATGTTAGTACTGTTGATGAGATCATCCTCCAAAATGTTACGCGAAAGTCGCTATCGCGAAGACCTTAACGATTTCATTGAAAGGAAACCATAATAGGAATAGTGACCTAGTCATGATTTAGTACTTGAAAGTGTCGTAAAATAGTCGTTAAAAGTAAGTCTAACATTGTATCCTGAGACTAACGACTATACACAACAACGGCCAGTTAAAACAAATGTACCTCATGATTTTGCTTAAAACACTTTTCAAATTGAAATATAACGAATTTGACTTTTTACTAACTTTTTATTACACGTTTCTAATAGAAGAAAGACATGACAAACAAAGAGAGAAGAGCTGCAAAAATTCTTTACTCCATCCGTGATCATAACGCTGATCAAATTTTCAATCAAAATTAATCGCTTCAAATTTTCTTAGTGAATTTAGTCCCACTTCCAGAGGTCTGCTTGGTGTGTACATATTTATAGAACTTCGATGGCAGTACCGTAGTAAAATACTATTTTTCAGCAAAAAACTTTTATTTGAAATTTAGATTTTATTTTACCATATATGTATCTCGAATTTAGGGGAAGTTTTAGATATTCAGCCACAAAGTGTTGGAATAATATACCTCCGCCGCTTCGTGAACTCAAGTCAAAAAAATCTTTTAAAACAAAATATCGCTTGCATTTATTAAATTTACAAAAGATTCAACAGCCCTAAAATGTTCCCTTACTGTCTGCCTGTTTCCTGCGACTCTGTCTGCGCGGTGCTGTGCATTTTTTGGGATAAAAACTATCTTATCCTTCCCCAGGACTCAAAATATCTGTATACCGAATTTCATCTAAATTGCTTCAGTGGTTTGGACGTCATGACGTAATAAACAAACTGACTTACAAACTTTCGCATTTATTTTTGGGATTATACAATTAGCATTGCAGTAGGTGCATTATTAATTCAGTACTTTATTTGTTCGTTTTTGATCTATTTTTTTTTTGATTCACTTATTTGACTTTAATCATAAATTATATCTATTTTTTCTTTTTTTAAATCTTTTATACTTTAGCATATAAACCATTTCCACAGATCTCTCTTCAAGGTTCTGGCAGAATACCAGCGCTGCGCTCACCCGCAGTTTTATGCTGAGTCAGCGCCTTTTTTCCCATTGCACATGGTATCCACTAATGCACATGTTTTAAGATTTTTGTTTTATTTTTGTTTTTTAGTTTTAGCTAACCCTATTAGGTTAATCTTAACTATATTAATACCTACCTATGTATAGTTCGATATTGTGTTTTTTGTGTTATGGTGAAAATAAAGTTTTAATCAATCAATCAATCAATTGTAAAGTAAAATTAAAAGTTAGTCGAACCGAGGCATCTTTTTATGTACCATTTGTCACGAACGCAAAGCAATACCTTTCTAGATATTATGCATGTGCGTACGGAACGGATGCTTGTCTAAGCGCTAATATAATTATCTCGCCAATTCAGTCAACCGGTTATTTTCACATCGCTACTACATTAAATATCCGTTATAAAATGATGATCATTTTTATAATCCCCCCACACCACACCCACTCCCCTTCGTCACGCGTCGTGTCATCAGTAAATTTACGATCACTCCACTGATCTCATTTTATATTAGAGAAGACATTTACAACAGCTATTTGGGTTTACGTGACAATTGTTTAACGATCTATGATGTAATGAAGCAGGCATGCGTGACTCAAGGTTAGGGAATAATAGTTTACATGAGCTAGAAATTTCAAGGTTCTAGGAAGCCTTGGATGCATGTGCTATATCAGTGAATCCTAACCCTTTCTTGGTTGGTATTAGGTACCTCAGTTCTGCCCTCCTAAGCCAAAAGGCGCTAACAAAAAAAAGCACTTTTGACATATTAATACTATTGTGTAGCTTAAAACATTCTGCATCACATGGTGTAAATGACAAAAAAGTGTTTTTTTTTTGAGATAGCGCCTTTTAGCTCAGCCATTTAAAAACAAGTGCAGTGCGACCCTTCCGTCGCGCTTGTACGGTCTCCTGCATTAATATCTGCCACAGTGGAGCGTGCAAAAATATCTGATACGTCCCTAGTACGGCCCTAGAAATACAAACGTATCAGATACATATGTTCGCTTTCTTGTGTCAGATATTGGCGCTGGTGATTATACCCACTACGTCTGAAGGCATCTTTTTCGTTACCCCTCACGGAACATAGTTTGACTACTTTAGTGGTACTCCCATGCTTAGAACCAATATGGTCAGACAATGGATGGGTTACTTAAAATTTACCACGGAGTATGATTCCAGGAGTTGATTAATTTAAAAAACGAGTTTTAAATGAGGCTAAACATCTGGTAAATCAGCACACCTTTTACTTTATAGTTAAGTATACGTTTCATGAAGTCAAGAGCTTTCATTTATAACAGAAAAACTATTAAAAAAATATTACCAACTAGACAATACTGACCAAAGATGGGGATGACCTATGACCAATAGTGGACTGGACATCCTACGTACGGCTGATAAATATGATGATGATGATGATGACCAAAGATGGCTGATGATTATTAATTCTGACTTGAACACCTGCTTTTAACTATCAAAAATAAAAGCCAAGATGGTCTTGAACTATTTTATCGTCCGTTATCATTTCTGAAACAGTACAGTCACCTTCAAGAAGATTTATACTTCCTCTTTTGTTCAGCCCATCTGGTATCACAGAGTATTTAGTTGAAACAAGACAAAATGCATACCTATTTCCGAGGGTGACCATATTGTTGACACAGATGCGTTCGCTCTTCTTTGTTACAAGTTAAATAAGACTGTTACGGTCGTACTCGCCTCTTGACAAAGGTCCATTTAAATATTCATTAGGTTTTATGAAGACCGTTAAGAATTCGGAATTTATCTTACAAGATGAGAATGAACTTGTTGGTTCAGTCAGGTTGTCTGCAACTGTATTTTGTTTCATGGTGGATTGAAGGGCTGTTTGGATAGATGGACTGTCATAACTTAACGTCGACTTGTCTTTGAAATCCACCGTCGTTTTGGTTCAACACGTAGCTCAAGCATATGATGAAGTTGCATGTTTGGTAGCAAAATTACAACCAAATGGTTTGTTGAAAATTGTCTTTTATGGATTAATTGTTTTTTTTTTGTAACATTGGACATGGAAATCTGTGAAATTGGGAGTCTGCAGAAATGGGAATCTATAGAAATAGGGAAATATGTAGAAATCAAAACCTGTAGAAATGAGAACCTGTGCAGTTAGATTAGAAATCTATAAAAACAGGAAATATGTAGAATTTGGTAATCGTAACTTTTTTTTATTCGACTGGATGGCAAACGAGCAAGTGGGTCTCCTGATGGTAAGAGATCACCACCGCCCATAAACATCTGCAACACCAGGGGTATTGCTGATGCGTTGCCAACCTAGGGGCCTAAGATGGGATACCTCAAGTGCCAGTAATTTCACCGGCTGTCTTACTCTCCACGCCGAAACACAACAGTGCAGGCACCACGGCAGGATTAGCGAGCAAGATGGTGGTAGCAATCCGGGCGGACCTTGCACAAGGTCCTACCACCTGCATAACTGGGAAAAAAGCAATAATACAAAACATAACTAGTTGGTGTTTAAAAGCCAATTCGGAAAATAACGATTTGATTGCGGATGGAGTCTTATTTTGAATACATCTTGACAGTTGACACTAATCTGGTTCCATGATGAATGGTGACAAGAGCAATATTCTATTTTGATTGAATATTTTGCGACTCTTTTACACTAGATGTTATGATATGATTATTATTAAGTTTACATTACGAGTGCTGGGGACTCATTGCATTGTTACGAGTATGAGTTAATTATTACGTAGGCTGCATTTAGCTTTGATTTTATAATTTCGGTACTATTCTGTAAAGAACATTTTCATCTTCACATGGGTACTCCTAGATCAGTAGTTTTAACGGTTATGGGAATTGTTACACTGGATGCGTGAATGCTCTATGACAATTCATCATAACTCGACGTAGTCGTTGTTACACTGGATGCGTGAATGCTCTATGACAATTCCTAAACGTTATCTGTGTACGTAACAGTAGCAAATAAATTAAGTAAATAAAATGAGGCCATAGTAAAAAATGAGCCTATCGCGCTAAATTTAAACATTCAAAAAGGAAGTACAAAGTGCCCGACAATTAACAAGTTTTAAGAACTCATTATGCCAATCAAACATTTATCTAATCCCACGATGACCAAACACGTGAATACGCCTACAAACAAACAGAAATTCACACGATTCAAGGATTTTCACCTCTACCATTTAAAAGGCTGTAGAACCAGAATAACTACAGACGACGAATCTTTATCAATTCCTAATATCGTTTTTTTTTACTGGAACTTATACGCCTTCAATTGTTTTTATTGACATCTTGAACAGTAAAGTTATCGTGGTCAAGATCGCAAGGTCATATGATTAGCGATCAAGTGCTGTTTCTGGCAACACTGTCAACTGACAAATTTGACACAACACTGTCATCGTTTAATTGAACGTAAGTTTTATTTGGTTTGATGGTTTGTTTTGCATTATAATGGATTTATAGGGTTTGTTTATGATAATTACATTTTTGTGTAGACGATATTGTGTTGTTTGTTTTTTTTTGGGTTGTCAACGATTAGCCTCATTGTTTTACTATCACTTCTAAATTAAAATCGATGTCAAGCACAAAACTAATCGACTTGTGCTTTTTATAGTTTCCTTTCCGTTTTCGTTTCCTTGAGTCCTGACATTTTTTAACAAACTTAGTGCTTAAGACCTAGACGTGGTTGACCTGCTTTGTTATTTTGAATATTATTTCAAAAACCTTAGAATTCTTTATTCAATGAACAATTTTTACTTTATGAAGTACATTCGGCCGTTATTCTTAGTGTTAATTGGTCCTTTATAAAGTACGCGAGGACTCAGGTCAGGAGGTAAATAATAAGTTGTTTATGTGTACCATTTTTACTCAGACTATCTATAAACTATATCGTACAACATTTTCTCGTTAGATTCTTCTTCTTGCTCTTTCTTGTTGTAATTAAATGTTTATATGTACATTTTTCACTATTTCGTTCTACAAATCAGCATCCACATTCTATTGGGGGAACAGTCGTGCAGTCCTGAAGAATTTGTTATGCTTTACTAAAAAAAAAGCTCCAAAATCCAGACTACAATAACAATACAGCACCTTGGAAATTTTACTTTCTTGTTTTTTTTTTTTATTGGGTTCCAGTTAGATATTTTTTTATTCGTATTCGAAACCAAAATACAAAAAAAAATGAAAATGTATCTATGGCTAGGGATGTGGATCGATTAGTTCCCCATCATTCCATTATGCGAGTTTCACCAATTTTACCATACATACATAACCCCAGCAGTTACAGCGAAATAAAGCATCAACATTATTAATTCACAAAAACAGTATCGGGACGGGAACTACTTTTACTATTATTTATTGTGTGCCTAAACTAACAACAAAAGCAGTTTCAGCTTCCGTTCAGAAAGTAACTAAAAACCGTCGTCAAATTAACTCATCGTTAACCATAAATTCCAAGTCACTTTCATCTAACGGCTGTCAACACCTGAGATGTCATCGTTGACACACTGACAATATGTCAAGTTGACACCGCTGTCACGCTCGTTGACTAATTGCAAGTGCATAGTGACACGCGCCGTGACATACTTTGCATGTGATGGGAAAATATTTACATTAGTTTGAGTAATTTCTTACACTACAGCGCGTAACACTATAATGTTGATAACGGTGCTATTCTCGAGAATAAAGCTACGGTTAAATGATAACGAATTACTTACAACGATTCAACTGCGATTTCTATGTTTATAATATAAATAATGAAAAAAGAAAACAATTGCTTTCTAATTTGAATATTTCCACTGCTTATTTCATTGCCGCATTTTTTTTATGAAGCAGAAAGATGTGTGTTTGTGTGTGTGTGTGTGTGTTTGTTATTCCGACATGCTAAAACGGCTGGACAAATTTGATATGTACGAGTAGAGAGCTAAATAACAGACATACCTAAGTACTTAGGTTATTTTTTAATCCGATATCTCACGGGATTTTTGAAAATGAATCCGATTCGCATAGGCGATCACTTACTCCAAATAGGGAATCTACTGTGTTAATGTAGTTATGCTAAATACTTGTAATCTTTAAAATTCAGTAAAATACCGTACATACTTACCGTATTTCCAATTCAACTGCTATCGTATATCGTACCGTCCCTCTCGTTCTCGTATTAAATAGTATAAGTGTCAGAGGGACCGCACGACACGAACTTCGAGTTTCGAGTTTCGTAGCAGCCCTGCTGGATCTAATGGTTTACCTTTACCTGCGCGTGAGACGCCTAGTCTAGTATAGAATAAAGCAGAAACAATGTTGGTATCTTAGTACTGGCGTGTTGCCTGTGCACACGTCTTTCATGGCTGACTAGAACGATGTAAGAGCGACATATTCGTCCACAGGCCTGACAAATGATGCTGCGAAGGATATGCCAGTATTAAGAAATTATAACGCTGCTTCTGGCTTATTCTATATTAAAGAAGACTTCGGAAGGTTAATCGTAAAGTTAAAACTTCTGGTTCCGGTTTTATTACTAATTGTGAGTAATAAATTATGTAAATATTCATATAAAAACGTGTTAATTGGCTGGGTGTAACAAACGGAAATACATTACCCTGAAAAGTAAAAGTAGGTTACGCAAATCGAAGAGGGTTTAAAATTTTAAAACCAAGGGACTATGAAGCAAAACATTGTTAACAATATGCATGTTTATAAATATTATTGCATTCTTTTATAAGACCTTTCTTTTGACTTTAGGTGGTCTTAATCATCATCATCATACCAGCCGTAAGACGTCCACAGTTGGAAACAGCTGCTCCACATAGACCTTCAGTTGCTACGGTTAGAATCGGCCTGCAGCCAATGTAAACCTGGGGCTTTAACCAGGTCATACGTCCATCTCGTTGGACGTCCGACGCTGCGCTTGTCAATCCGCGGTCTCCATTCGAGAAGTTGGTCGTATTACAGTGATATAATTTATAAGTCATAAAATGAATCAGGAGTCAAGTTACATATCAAGGTTTACAGCTCAAAATGTACTAACAGTGGTTAGTTTCGACATAATATAAAAACCTTACAGGACTTCCATAAACGTCAAGTAAATTTATGGCCATTTAACGAAGCAAAATACTATGTAAGTTATTGTTTAACTTTGACCCTTGGAGAATGGCGGTGATGCATCGTCATCTTTATTTGGACCCTTTATGAAAAGATCACTAAAATTACAGTTATGTAAGTACTTAAACGAGCTGTCGGTAGGCCTCCAACAAGATGGAGCGACGACTTGGTTAAGATCGCGGGATCGCGGTGGATGCGGAAAGCACAAGACCGGTCTGAGTGGAGAGCCTTGGGGGAGGCCTATGTCCAGCAGTGGACGTCTTTCGGCTGACATGATGATGATGATGAAGTACTTACAGCCGAAGTTCAGGTTAGCTCGTAAGTCCAAACCAAGCAGGTCAAGGTAGTCAGTAGTTGGTATAAGAATTACAAAGCTTTACCTATATCTAGTTCTATATACCTTCATAGCCTTATAGCCGTGGTGGCCGAGTGGTTTGACCTATGGCCACTCAAGCAGAGGATCGTGGGTTCAAACCCCGGCTCGCACCTCTTGAGTTTGTCGAAATTCATGTGCGAAATAGCATTTGAAATTTACCACGAGGTTTATGGTGAAGGAAAACATCGTGAGGAAACCTGCACAAGCCTGCGAAGCAATTCAATGGTGTGTGTGAAGTTCCCAATCCGCACTGGGCCCGTGTGGGAACTACGGCCCAAGCCCTCTATTCTGAGAGGAGGTTTGTGCCCAGCAGTGGACGTAGGTAATAAAGGCTTATGGTTTGAACTAAGGTCTCTCAAGCATAGGATCGTGTCGTGGGTAGGTACAAGTCAGAACTCGCACCTCTGCGTTTTTCGAAGTTCATGTGCGATAAAGGTAGGCAAGCTTTACGGTGAAGGAAAACATCGTGAGTAAACTTGCACTAACCCGCCAAGTAATTCAGTGGTGTATATGAGACCCAATCTGCACCGGGCCCGTGTGTGAACTGCGTCCCAAGAGCCCTCTCATTCTGATAAGAGGCCAGCAGGGCTACTACGAAACTCGAAACTCGAAGTTCGTGTCGTGCGGTCCCTCTGACACTTATACTGTTTAATACGAGAGGGAGAGGGACGGTACGGTACGAACTTCGAGTGTGTTTCGTAGTAGCCCGCTGTGCCGAGCAGTGAGACGTGTAAAGGCTGAGCTGCCATTTTCATTCTGGAAAGTAGGCAAGGGCATTCGAAAACTTCGAAGTTTCATACCTGATTGTCTATTGTAAGTGCCAAGGCATTTGATTGATTGTCTGTTAAACCTTACGATTATCTTCGAGCATTGATTGAACTGCACATACAACGATTAATAAGCTTGACTGTGGACAGCGCTGTAAGATCGCCCATCGCCCTACCTACGGCAAGCCATGACCCAGTAAGCATGACGTCATCACAGGCTTAGCTGCCGCTGTAAACTGTGACACACGGGGATAAAGCATGGCTAGCAATTACTCGTAAGCTTTTCTTTGACTTGCCCTGTTTATTATTTATTTATTTGTTTGTTTGTTTATTTGTTTGGGTCAAATCTTGGAAGCTAAATTTGACCCACTTTCATCGGCCCGATTGACTTTAAATTTGGCATACTTATGTAAATTTGGTGACAATACATAATCTGGTAGTGACATCTTGGTGGTCCTGCCAGGATCGTCTCCGCAGGAGGGAACTTCTCAATGGTTAATAGTACCGACTTGATATTTGGTACGGATATGCAGTTTAGATGACAATGCAAGCACAATCAATAAAAAGTACAGTCAGCGAAAAAGCTTGTATTGAAAATGAAATTTTCAACAGAAAATTATTTTTATATGATAAGGGGAAAACGAGCAGGGGGTTCATCTTATAGAAAGCAATCACCGCCACTCATGGACATCCAAGCTGAGTTACAGATGGTTTTCCGGCCCTTTGAGAATTGAGTAGGTACGCTCGTTTTTTGAAGATCCCCAAGTTGTGCGGAAATACTGGCGCTGCAAGCTGATTCCAAATTTTCAACGTGCGTCGTAAAAAATACTACCACTAGTAGCAGTAGTTGTTGTCCGCGATTTTGTCTTGCTAGAAAAATCCCGTGGGATTCCCAAAAACTATATCGTGGTCTTCTTCGACGTTGCGTTATTGACTATAAGATTATTCTTATTCATATTAAAAACAACTGTGTCAAATTTCATTACTCTAGACTCAGTGGTTGAGATTTTGAGATTTTATCCCGATCCCGTGGGAATATCGGGATAAGATGTAGCCTAAACGAAAAGTTGTGTGTTTGTATTTGTTACTATTAACTGATATACGGACGGACGGATTTAGGTGAATTTGGTTTGGATTGCATTGCTAAATTTAGATACATTGAATTTTGCAATTCATTCAATATACTTGAATTTTGGGGAATCCTCATTTCATTTTTTTATTCTTTCCCGTGGGAATCCAGCAGACTACACTTAAATTATCGGAAATTTATCTGATAGTAATGATTGATAAAACATGCCCTTACAATTATTGTAATTGCCCTTGTAATTAAGTATTATACTTAACTTACGAACAAGTTTTCACCGACTCTTAAAACCTTTTATCCAAAGGGGCAGATGTGACAATCTGTCACAGTTATCGGCCCTTTGCATATTATTATCTAAGTACGAGTAATTGTCATAGTCGCACCTGTCAAGCATTCGTTGTAAAAAAAGGGTTGTGCTCGTTGTTCTTGAAACCAGTATAACTCACAGTCATTCTAAGTCGATAAATATCTTAAACGTTTTATCGTATCTAATTGTATCACAAAACAGCATGCGCCAGCGACGCGTGATTCGACTACAATAACTATACAAATTTATCTAACACCGTGACAAACAAATGAACTAAAGAAACTGCATACTAAATCTATCAATACTTGTAGAAGAAGCGCCATGAGCGACTGAAAATGTAAAGTTGTCGCGGCAGCGCGATGACATAAGTCGGGATTAAGTTTTCTTAGAAAATTAAATTCGAATTTCGTTTTAATTTGAATGTGTATTCAATAGATGTCGCTACGTGTTTTGATAACTTGATTAAGATTATACGATATTTCAGTATTACCCCGAAACCAAATGGAAGGTGGTAAAATTGCACTAACCGTTGCATATAATATAACTTCTTCTGTGTATCGCAGAAATTTTGCGATTTCTCTTGATCAAAGGTAGCTTATGTTAATTTGCAATAGTGTAGTTTGCTATACGTAAACAATTATGAAATTAATACCCATGATTACATCAAAATTAAAATGAGACATGTTCCTTTTTGCAAATTGTAAATATTTCACTTATTTACCATACTATAACTCATCCTAGTCATAATATTTTTTTCTGACCTTAACTCGACTTGAGCAAAGCAAACAACTTCTTCTTCACTCGTTGAAACTTCAAGTACAAGAAATGCATAATTTGTATGTAGATAGTTAAGATTGTGAACAATTAGATGTCTTAATATTAATTTGACCGGGTATAGGCGCGATATTTTAAAAAAATGTTTACACCTCGACGGACAGCTATGATTTAGTAAAGTTGTAGGTAATACACAATCTTATCAAAGAATCTTTTAGAAATTCTAAGCAGTGTCACAATATTGAACCATCTGTTACTTTATTTCTTACAATTAAATGATAAATCTCACGACTACTAAAGCTGAGTTCACATTTCCGTTCGTCATTTTAATGTATAAAACTATATAATATGAGGTTATGCCAAAATAAACCGCTGCTTACTCAAATTCATCTCTAATCAGCAGTTTGGTTTTCTTCAATTTTATTACAAAATTTTATTAAGAAAGTACAGTCGAAGAAGCTAACGTGTAAGTCTGTGGATCTTAATGGAAGCTGTCGATGGATTGTTCATTCTGAACATAGATTTGCTTGCTTGCTCCTAATCATACAACAATTGTCTTTTTTTGGATAGATACATAATATAGTCATTCATCATTGTTATTTCTCCATAAAAGTCTGAATTTTACTTGTCGATTTTTAGGAATTTCTCATTAGGTACTGTTTTTTTTTTCCAAAATTAGAAATGTAGACCCAGCTTTATAAGATTGTAACAACAAATCATGCGCGCCAAAAAAACGCCATCTTTTTTTTTCACTAAACGTCAACTCGTGCGCAGCCCGGGATCCATTCGCGTAAATCAGATGAAAGATAACAAAGGACTTTTTTGTTGAATGCTACGTGTCAGCGGAAAACATTATTGTGAGGCAAAAACAACTTTTGATTAAAGTATGGGGTACGTTAGAAATTTGACGGGATATTTTGGAAGTGAAGTAACGAAATCAGATTTCGTTACCTTGATATAAAAAAAAACGTTTCTTAGGTAACAATGATATTTTCAACATCGTGTTTTTCTTCATTTTCATCATAAAAGTTCGTTTTAATCTTGCTTTTTCATTTAGCTTCAGTAAACTTCAGTAAGCTAGTTGAGAAAGAAAGATAAATATGAACTTTTCCAACAAAATACAAAAAAAGAGCGTACTCCTACCTAAAAGGACGGCAACGCACTTGTGACTCTTCTGGTGTCCATGGGCGACGGTAATCGTTTACCATCAGGCGATCCGTTTGCTCGTTTGTCCCCTAAACTATAAAAAAAAACTATCTGTACTTACTTACTACCAGGGCGCAGTGACCCAAGGTGAGTCTTGGCCTCCAACACCAAATTACGCCATGCTTTGCAAACTTGAGCCAAGTCTTGCCAGCCTTCGACCTCCGAGGTCCATAAGATCTTTCAGGACCTCGCCCTCCAGCGGTACCTGGGACAAAATACGATGGCAAAACATTATTGGTTGGTTTTAGGGATAAGTTCGCCTTTGTACTCTTTTTTTTGTTGTTTTCTTTTTGTATTTTTTTGTGTTTTATGTACAATAAAGTATTTTCATACATACATCATCATCAGCCGAAGACGTCCACTGCTGGACAAAGGCCTCCCCTTAGAACGCCACAATGAACGACAACTTGCCACTTGCATCCACCGGTTTCCCGCTACTCTCACGATGTCGTCAGTCCACCTGGGGGGAGGCCTGCCAACGCTTCGTCTTCCGTTCGTGGTCGCCACTCGAGGACTTTTCTCCCCAACGGTTATCTGTTCTTCGAGCGATGTGGCCTGCCCATTGCCACTTCAATTTGCATATTTTTCCAGCTATGTCAGTGACTTTAGTTCTTCGACGAATTTCCGTATTCCGGATTCTATCGCGCAAAGAAACTCCAAGCATAGATCTCTCCATAGCTCGTTGCGTGACTTTGAGCCTCTCTAAGAGGCCAACAGTTAAGGACCACGTCTCAGCGCCATAAGTCATCACTGGCAACACACACTGGTCGAAGACATACATACGTACATATTCGACACATCTGTCTGCAGACAACTCAGTTCCTTCACAGAAACTACGGTAATAAACTTTCTTTGTGGACAAATATAAAAATCCCATAATAATACTAACTTCATACTCACTGTTATAGGTCTAATCAAGTTAAGACGACCTG
The DNA here is from genome assembly GCF_025370935.1 of Choristoneura fumiferana. NCBI lineage: Eukaryota > Metazoa > Arthropoda > Insecta > Lepidoptera > Tortricidae > Choristoneura > Choristoneura fumiferana. Next base: position 19,528,569 of record NC_133483.1, read on the forward strand.
ATAGGCAAGTATAGTTAGAGAAAACTACTAAGCTTGAGGTCCCTTACCTTAGATCAACGTGCAGAAGTCGTACACTTGCACCTTTTCTTCATAAAAGATTAATCTTATGTTAGTTAAATGTTGTTTTGTGTCTGGCTAAGTTAAGATTACTTTGTGTCTGGCTAATTGTAAGTGGCTGCACTTAAACTTTGTTAGAATAAACAAAACATAACTTAATCACAATGGTTAGTATAAGTTTTTGCATTTATGAAGTTAGTGTTTAAAGGAGGCCTAAGTATATACAACATTAGGGTTTTAGTTAGTGTTGTGTCCTCTTCTTGCAAATTATCCGTCACGCTTTAGAGTAAGAAACAACATCAAATTTTCGCTGGGCGCTTAAACTAACCAAATTATACATTAGAAATATTATTTTCTTCACATCTAGTGCCTCTTCTAACCAGTTCTTGTTGATATTTGCCCAGGGCTTATCTTCTAGGAACCTGTAGTCATTATCTAAGTTTAGTCATATAGTCAACTAGTTTGTTGACAGTGTCGATTAGTCATCTAGCCTTCTAGGTTTATTGTTTAGCTGCGGCACTTGGTAAGACATATTGTGAAATTTAACGTTCAAATTAAATCTAATTTGCAATCGCATAGAGTAGACTACAGACAGTTATGTCACAGGTACAAGTAAGATTAAATTACCATTTGTATATTCTGTCAATGAGAGCGGTTTCGCACTCAATCTGATCCGAATCCATTAAAATACGGCCCGGAGTCGTAGAACTATTTGTTTAGTGAAATTACATGACGGAAATCGGATCTGGTGCGTAAACTTCCTTAAAAGTTCTACGACTAATCCGGACCGTATTATCACGGATTCGGATAGGACGTAGTACAAAACCGCTCTTGTATTTTGACTCGATAACTTATGACCTATGTATCGAAATTTTGGTCTAGCCCTTATGTAAATGTCTTATGTAAACATTCATCCACAGACATAAGTTATTACGGCCAGTCCCAAGATGATCTCGTACGTGAAATGCTTTAAAGTGGGTAAACGGGAAAATCCTAACTGTTTGTCACTCTTCATTCCGTATTCCAGACGCGCCGCCATTAAAATGGTAGATCCGTATAGAAATGAGTGTTGCATGAGTCAGCTAGAGGCTTACTGCGATGACGATAATATTAGAAATCACATTACTCGTAGGTACTTAAAAACACCATTCGTAACTTCAGTGACAAAAAATTGTGCTAAAATTGAACGTGAAAAGAGACTATTTTTTATTTCAATTCAAATATTCAAAGCTCGACAATGCGTGTTATCGAATGGAAAAACAATTTAAAGTAGGTACTTAACTTAACATAATAAGTATAAAAGAGTCATGTGGGCGTTCAATCAAACCACCAAAACACCTGCTGAAATATTACTGATTATGTAAAATATCTACCTAGTTTGTATAAATAATCATGTAAAAAAAATCCCTTAGTAAATAAGTAAAAAAAAGAAGATTAAAAAAAAATGGGATAATTGACACCAATTGACTAGTCCCCATCCCAAACCAAGCAAAGCTTGTACTATGGGTACTAGACAACAGATAATCTAAGCATACTTATATATAAATAAATACATATTAAACGTCCAAGACCCAAGAACAAACATTCACATTCGTATTTTTCATACAAATATTTGACCCGAACGGCGATCGAACCTGGGACCTCAAGCTGCATGGTCAGGTTCGCTAAACACATGGCTATCCGGTCGACAACATTTGTTCGTGACATAACATGGACGCTTACTAAAGCGAAAAAACAAACTGAGACATGCACAGAAAAACCAGAAAAAGAGACCAGGCACTGGGAATCGAACCCAGGTCCTCAGCAATCCGTGCTGCGTGCTATAACCCCTACACCACTGCTGGACAGGAATCTAGACACGAATTTTTCCTATGCATACATATCTCAGGTTGCTTATTTCTACTATGCTACTTAAGCAGCAGCACTAGCTTTTCTGTGCATCCATGTGTCAGTTTGTATTTTCGATATGGTTTCACGGGATACCCGTAAAAGTAACAAATTTGGAGTTGAAATTAAGAAATACGAAAAGACTCCAAAAAACCAATCATAATGCTTACTAAAGCGGCGATTACACTGAGTCGTTCGCAGCATTCGGAGAGCGACAGCGTACACCGCCTTAACATGGCCGCCGCAGTAGACGGACAGGCTAATGTAAAGACGACGTTCGTTCGCCGAAGTAGTTTGAAACTAATTCGGCGACCGCATTAGATGAACGACTCAGTGTAATTGCCGCTTAACGCTTAAAGTCACCGCTGGCTATTTATCGTATATATTTCATGTTCTAAATTAGTAATCGCTTCTTTAAATGTTAAAAGTCTGCAATATATTTACTGCAGAAACAATTGAACTTCGAGTATATAGTCAATCATAAAGTTTACAGCACTGTCGGTCCGGCCACGACTATACGCGACCAGCGCGGCGAGCAAATTCTTTGTTAACTCTTTGGTATTTTGGCTAAGCCGTAGTTCTCACACTGCCCTAGTACTGATTGGCAACTTCACGCACATCATTTAATTTCTTCACAGGTTCCTTCATTGTAAAGCTCAAGGTAAATTTGAAATGTTGTAACAATACAATAAAATGTATTTTATTTCGAAAAACTCAGATAAGTACGCTGAGTACGCGCCCATCCTCGAACCCCAATAAAGCACACTCTCTGCTTAAGAAATCATAGGTTAAACCACTAAGCTACCGTGATGATAATAATCGTGAGAGGAATAATGTTAGACCCAAGCGGCCAAACTGCTCGTAAAAACTCACTCGCGTGACGTCTCTCGTTTCCTGTACCCAAATTGTTGTCTGGAAGAGATCGCGATAAAGACATCTATCTAGCCTTGTTGTCGAAAATACAAACTGAAATATAGATGCATAGAAAAACTAGAAAAATAAGACCAGCACTGGGAATCGAACCCAGGTCCTCAGCATTCCGTGCCGCGTGCTATACCGCTGCACCACCACTGGACACCACTGGCACTGGGCTTTTTGTGGGTTTTACGGGATGACCGTAAAAGTAACAAAATTTGGAGTTGAAATAGGTTAAAAAAATACAAAAAGACTCTAAAAACCAATCTTACCCATGTGTCTGTATACAATTTTTGTAGTACTGATTGGTGGTGTGCAATAATGAATATTTTCTCAAACATGACATGAAATATTGACGTTGTGTTACAAATAACAGGCTGAGAAGTATCGCGCTGCAGGCGCTGTGACTCGCCTGCCTGCGCGCGGTCACTCTAGCGGCCTGCAAAGAGATTTCATACAACCTTGCAGGCCGCTGGCCGGCAATGCGACCGTCTTTTGTTTCAACGCGCGCTCTGCGACACGCACGCGGCCCACGCCCAGCAACACAACCCTTGTCCGCCGCGCCAGCAGCCAGCGCGACACGCGCGCACACAACAGGGCGACCAGACTTGCGTCCCGCCAGCTTCATTTCTTGTTTTTTTATTTTATTTCAGGTCATGTTTGAGAAAAGCACTATACAAGCCTCGGTAGGAACCTGGGGTTGCCGGCCTCTACAGTAATGTACTATTGTATTGTGTTGTATTGTATTGTCTCGCTCGCTGGCAGTCGTGACCGAGCCTTAAGCTAATCTTTCAGCTTCAGTTATACCTCCTCCGGCCGGTCACAGGACCGGTCACCGGACAACCGACTCTCTCTCCACACATTGAGGCATATTATTTGGTATGCGAGTGATTTATAAATAATTACACTGGCCCCGTTGCAGTGTGCATTATTGTTGATGATGCAACTTGCAGTTAAGCTTCCTATTCAGGTTGATTAGTGATCATAATTATACTACCATTAGAATGCGAAAGTTTGTCTGTTTGGCTGTGTTGACTCTTTCAGTCTAAAAATCTATAAACCATTACTGTGACTGACTGACAGATAACGCATACTTAGTCTTAAAAATTAGTGGGCGCTAGAGTTTCTCGTGGTAGCGGATCTTTTTTTATTTTTATTTGTGATTATTAATAAATAATAGACAGACATATAAAATTGGTATAATTAACTATTATGTTGAAAGGAGCGTTGGTTTTTTTTTAAAGGGTGTGGTATCCATAAAAGGTTTGGGTTACAGACTTGAAACTTGGCAGTCATACCTTGAGTAGGTACCGGAGATACACTAAGGATTTTCCGAAATTTCCGTACGATAGAGAGCTAGCCAGTTTTTTCTTCTACAAAGACGAAGTCGCGTCATACATACATAATTATGTATGTTGTCGATGTGTATGTTTGTACCTACATACGTGCAAAAACATAACCCTCCTTCAATAAAAATCCTTCGTAAAATAAAAAAACTTTTAATATTATATAAGATAAACGAACGAGTGCTCGTCACGTCACTGTCCCAATGAGTCCCATTCAGCATAATTCCATTCACTCGCTGACACATCGGCCATGAACGAGTTGCAACGCAATAAAACTATATTTAACGCATAATAAACGGGCCAAATGCACGTTTACGTCATATTTGTAAAACGCTGTCATTAAATTAATTCAGAAAATTTCAGCCAAAGACTAGGAAGTTTGAATTAAACTTCTGTAAATTAATTTCAGGATTATTTTGTTGCGGTTGACAAACGTTTTCTTTCATACATTTGTCGATGTTCAAAGTGTATAAAAAATAGTCAAAATACCATATATGGGACTTATCACGCCATTTTTACACAAGTAATATTTACCTCGACGTTTCGGCAATTCGTTGCGGGTAGTTCGTGATACGAGTGCGGGTACTATTAGTGATTAAGTGCGGGTAGTTCGAAGAACTCGCGCTGCTAGGCAGACTTGACACCCCACACTTCAGTCTACTCGTGACCACGGCAACTGTAACGTTGCCGAAACGTCGAGGTAAATATTACTTGTGTAAAAATAGCGTGATAAGTCCCGTATATGGTATTTTGACTATGAGTGAGAATCACGAAAGTTTAAAACGTTATATTGTATAAAAAATATACAAAATATTGGAATGTTTTGCTAAGTCAGTAATTCTACTTCATTTCTAACTCTAAATTCGTAATTTGCGCTTATCAGTTGCGCTTTGCCATTTTTAGAAGAAAATCAAACTGACAGAAAACAACCGGTTTAAATTATTATACAACCTACAGGTCAATTGAAGTTAAAGAAGTGAAGTTGAAGCTATTTAAAAGATAATCAAGAGTTAAGATAATTAATTACTTGCAGTAAAACAACCTAAAGGTCTTTACTTTATTACAAAGTTAAACATGTGGATTTTTTGATGTCTCTCTTATCTGTCACGTCAATGTCACTTGTCAAGTTTGTTTACTTTACGATTTAACTGTTAACAATGCCTGTGAAGCTATGAAATGCACGAAAAAAAGATTTTTATTCCAAAAAAAAAGAATTTTTGTTTTCAATTTGACGAAAAATTATCCGCTAGTTCATATCAACGAACGTCTGCCGAAGATAACGGAAATAAAAAAAACGGTATATACTCGTACCTTAGATGAATGATTGGTCTCGCGCGCTCGCTCGACTAGATACCGCCGGCGTACTTGTCAAATGCGGCAACAAATAGTACGCCGAAATCGGCGTACCTGAGCCCGAGGCGAGTCAGTCGCGTTGCAAACTGTGCGTAATGTGCATCTCCCGAATTTTTGATAAATTTTGGTCATAAACCGAAGTAAAATGCCAGTTTTCGCAGTGAAACTGTTTAAAAATAATACTACAAGAAATAAGAAGCAGACTGGGGATCACATACCATCAGTAAATATCGTATAATTTCGAAATTACAAAATAAAATAACATGAACCCTAAACGCCATTCTGTGTTGCCGCGTACACAAGAATCAAATTCCCCGTGGTTGAGATTTTAATAAATTGAATTTTATTGTTATCATCATTAAATGATGATAAATTTTAATAACTTATTTTATTTAAGTATCTAACGTAATTATTATATATACATAACCTAGTTCTATATTATTTAATGTTTATCTTTGTGATATTATACACTGAAGGTGTATAAATTGTTACCCGACACTATTTAATGAAGGGGTGAATGTGTCTTAAAATTAAAGATGTTTTTCGTCTTCCCAGTCAAAAGCCCGATCAGCTGATTTACTTAGGTATTACGGGAAACGAAAAAATTTTTTTTTCGTATTTCTACCCATTTTCCTGAAATGTTAACTTTTTACCCGACTGCCCGAAGGAGGGTTGTTTTTCAAGCGTATGTATGTAAGTATGTATGTATGCATGTACCTATGTAGTTATATATATTTTGTAAACAATTATTTTTATTTTAGTCTTAATTAACCTGTTCATTATATTAGGTTTAACTATAGGTGCAACGTGTTAAGTACGCAAAACTTCTTAGTTGGTGATTCAGTCCATGAATTTTCAGTAATAATTTGTAAATATTGAATGTCCTTAAATATATATATTTTTTAATTAAAAGTGAGGCATGATCATTGATATACCTACATTATACCTACCATTTTTTTAAAGAAGAAACCTACGCCTAACCTGTACACAAACATATTAATACATTCACTCTTAATTACTTATTAATTTCTAAGTATTTCCCAAGATACATTTTGTAACCAGTAACTTAATAGACCACAGAATAATTTATTTTCCCAATAATTCGGGTAACAGTGGAGCAGCTGGCAACACAATTCGTCACGCACACTAGCATCCTTGCAAATTGCCTTACACCGTTCTTACGCACACTACAATATTGAGTTGCCGCATTCACGAACGTTTTGTTTTTAGTTAGCGCGGTATCTAGTCGAGCGAGCGCGCGAGACCAATCATTCATCTAAGACTCGTACATACTAACTCACTTTTCTCCCACTCTTCGGGTTGCCTGTTGCCGGACGAAAATATTCCCTCAACGTCACTGTCACTCACCGTCAGCTGACTCACTTGTTTACTTTCCTTGCAGTGTAAAATTAAAAACTATTGCGCTGGCAATAAACGAAATTCCTATCTGTTGCAGTTCATTATGTAAATAATCGCACAGTAAAGTTATTCGTAATTATGCAATACTTAATTATGGCCATTGAGAGCCAATTCATCGTGCATCAATGAATGCCACGCGATTGTACGCGTTCATTCATTTCGGATGATGTCATTCGTCGTATGCATCATTTGTCTTTGATATTATACACTAGTTGCTGTCCGCGACTTCGTCCGCGAAGAATTTATCTCTAGTCCTCGGGGACTAAGCAATTTTACGGGTTAAAAAGAGGATAGCTGTGTGTCAAATTTTATCCAAATTCATTTAACCGTTTCTGCGTGATAGAGTAACAGACATCTAAACATCTTATCGTCGTTATCAGCGCTGCAGGCGTTTAACGCTTCAGCATAATGCTGAGTCAGCGACCGTTTCACTTTCGCGGGGACACACAACATTGTATATATTGTATTTAATGTTTTCATGTGTTTTTCTGTAATTTTTTATTTTATTTGTGTTAATTTTGCTGTATATGTGTGTCTTCTGTGTAAGTGAATAAATGTCTTCTTTCTTTCTTTCTTTCTTTCTATATAAATTACTCAAATAAAATAGGGGCCACGAAGTTGTAATGGTAAAAGGAAAATACTAATAAATAATTATAATTCTATATGCCTAACATTCATTGTCTGATATGGTTTTATTAATACAACATAACAATACAAACAAACTTCTTTCAATTAATTATAGGTATTCAGATAAAAATTTTACCGATGAAACTCTAATAACCCTTATTTTCTTGACTAGTACGGTACCTCGTTGCTTTCCCTAAACTGGCCCAGCTTTAAATTGGTTGAATTTCTTAGCCAGGTCGTCGAGGTCGAAAATTTAGAACAATACACTAGGAATAGTGTATCCCCAAACAACTTGTAAAAGTTCCTTTAACATCAGGATATTTTCCCACGCCGACGTTTCTAAAAGGTGTTAATGAAATAACTGAAAACCTGAAACACCCCAAAATATTTTTTCGATTTAAGTTAGTTGATCGCATTTACTTTCGTATACCTTCACTATATCAAAAATAAAATATTTTTGCTTTGTCAGTAACTACTTGATTTTGAACTCTACACTCGTAATTTGTAATTGTCAGCAAAGTTGTGCTTCAAAACAAAAAACCAAACTGAAACCAAACAATGGCCAATATTAAATTGTATATTTATTTATTATTTATTTTATTTATTTGACTGGATGGAAAACGAGCAAGTGGGTCTCCTGATGGTAAGAGATCACCACCGCCCATAAACATCTGCAACACCAGGGGTATTGCAGATGCGTTGCCAACCTAGAGGCCTATATAATAGTATCCAAGTTAGTTAAAACAATTAATCGGCAAATACATTCGTAGGTAACATTTAGACTAGGCAATTGTGCCTATTGAAAAAAGGGATTTAAAAACAGAGACACAAATTAATTTAAAACATACTTAATGTAATTGATTTTCCTGTAGATTCTGAGCAAACTACTTTCTGGTTTTCAGTTATTTAATTAACACCTTGTATTGAACTACATATTCGTGTAATTTGAACATTCAACGAAAATTAGAAAAAAAAACTACAGCAGTATATTCTTTGTTACTAATCTGAGGTGATATAGAACGCGTCGTAACAACTACAACACTATTTTTTTAGTACATATTTATAAGTGAAACTGATCTTAATACAACCAAATTGCTATCGAAGATAACGACCTATATCATGTCTTGCGCATGCGCAGATGCCATTTATGATGCAGTGCGTGCGATCACGACAGCTGGTTTATTATTTAAAAGCCGTGTTCGAACAGGTGCGACTGCAAGGTTTAAAATTTGCGGCGGCTTGTGAATGTATTGCTTGTAGAATGTGTTCTGTGAACGTTTACTGTGACGCTTCGTAGCACGCAGTGTATCAGATGATACTGTAATTTTGAATGGTGCTGAACTGAAAATGAACAATTATGTGAACACGCACAAGTCAGTTACAAGATCGTCTTGTCATATCAACATTATTTATCTGTTCTATTCTTCTCTCAGTTTTTTTCAGTTGATTTTTGTTTAAGGGACACACTGTCTGCTTAATACACAACAGATTACGCAACATATTTTCATTTTTCATATTTTTATTTCTTATTTTCTACGGAATGTAGATCATAATCACCTTTAATAATAAGTTTCCGATATTTTAAAGCATCTAGCAGCGTAAAGATCGAGGGTAATAATTTTGATCATGAAGATGTTAAATGCGTCGAAATATCGGAAGCTGACCAAAGATTCCGGTATCGACTAAGGACGTTCATGTTCCACACACATTGACGTGCTATGCAAAAACGTTCACAAAACTACATTCATAAAACTAGAGGAGCGCACCTTCGTGATACAATTTTTAGAAATAACACCAGAACGCGGACGCCTTGCAGGCGTATTGGATTTAACAGGGTTTTATTGCATCGCGCACGCAAACACGGAATGAACTTTAGAGAAATGTATTAATGTACCAATTATACGCAAATTGGTTTGCAATTATCAAGAATGTATTTGTTTGTAGAAAATTGATTGATTATTTAAATAACCTAACCATATAAAAAATCATATTTAATACAAGCTTTTTTGCTGACTGTACTTTTTCTTGACTGTACTTGCATTGTCACCCAAACTACATTTGAATACCAAAATTCAAGTCGATGCTATTAACCGTTGAAGAGTTACGTCCTGCGGAGACGATCCTGGCCCGACTACCAGGGTGTCATAAATTGTCACACTTACAATATTAGTAGGATGTATGGCAAAATCCCCTTTTCTTTGCAGAAAAAAAATTTACTTATGTTAACATTCTATGTTTAGGTTTCATCGGATTTTGTCGAAACGAGGTCTCTACTCAAGATAAATCAAACACAAACTAGAACAGTGATTTTTTTGTAAAAAAAAACCTGCCAAATGCCATGATTGTCTAACATCTAGTAGAATGGTGAAAGCTCTGAGGATGAACTCTGGTTGAGTTTGAAACGCGTCAGTGTAGTGTGGTGGTGGGGACAGTTGGGTTTGGGCGATTTGTGTTTGTTCTTACAGTGTGGAGGTGGAGCAGCTGCATGAACAATACAATAATGTTTTAGACTGTCGCGGTAACTTCTTTATTTTGTCGGCTCGTGATCATGGTGTATGCAATTTTACCGAAATATCGAGCTTCTCTAAAATCAAGGTACGCGGAACAATACCCGAATTTAAATCATAAAATTAGCTTCTTAAATTCTTCTTCTCGTGTCGATGGCTTCACTCGTTCAAAGTATTCGCGACCAGAAAGTAGCGGTGTTTATTGCCTTGTCCGTTGCATCTCGGAGGTCTCGCCCAGTACAGGTGGACGGGCATGCTGGACAGGACATCAAATGCGACATGCTCTGGGAAGCCGTACCACAGCCACACTGGGTGTTTGAGTTTTTCAGGAAGCCCCACTTTGCAAGGTTTTCCTTACACCGGCCAACCTGAGTGCGAAGTCTATTAAGGTCTTGTCTATAAAATTAGCTGCTTGAACACATTAGTTGCATAGACGTAGCTAGGGTTGCCAGGTCCTCAAACGTAATAGCCGGAAAGACCAGCCAGTTTGGCCGGACTTTTGGGCCCCATCATTAAGAACTAGCTTATGCCCAAAGCTTCGAACGCGTCCAAGAAAAAAAAATTTTTTTTCGTTATAAATGGTAGCCTATTACTTCCCAGAGTTATAAACTCAATACCAAATTTCATCTTAATCGGTTCAATAGTTTAAGCGTGAAAAAGCAACAGGCAGGCAGACCGACACACAGACAGACAGACTGAGTTACTTTTGCATTTTATAACATTAAGTAGGGATTTTGTGTCTGAGTATACCTATATGACAAAAACTTTGTATGTAATGTCTACGGTTATTATCATTTTTATTTTTATGAACTTATAGTCACTGGTCAGTTGTAAAAAGCCTAACAAAAGCCGGACAGGCCGGACACCGTTTAATTTGGCCGGACAAGCATTGAAAAAGTCTAACTATGTCCGGCTTTATCCGGACGCCTGGCAACCCTAGACGTAGCTACCATAAGGTCGCGAATGAGCAAAATAATTGTTTTTAGTCCATTAAAGGTGTGCAAGTATTTTGGATGGCGAACAATTTTTTGATTTGCATCCTCTTTGCTATCGGTGGCTGATTGGCGCAAGTCCTTTGCCGCGCGCCTTCGATCGTAAAAAAAGGCGGCAGTCAGCCAGACTTCAAAAAAACTCTCGGCGGATATATATTATTGCGGTTGTGCTCGGTTTTGTAAAATAAATATTAATTGTGATTGTAGACATTGTAAATAGTTTTGTGTGTAAATAATAACAAATTTATACGCCTAAAAATTAGCTAGTGAAGTGGCGGTGTGGACTATTGCGGCTTTACGGACTTTAGCGAGCGTCATACATCGAAGTCGGTTTCATTGAGGTATGTTTTTCATGAATTGTTCTCTAGACATAATGCTGCACAGAAGAGCAAATAAGCCACGGCCTTGGTAGCAGTCACTATTCGAAGGTTTATTAAACAAAAGGTGTAGTTTCAAGTGACCCAAAATGAGGTGAGCGAGTGAGGTGAGTTGGTGAGGGTGAGTGAGTTACCAAATTGAAAGCTTTTTTCAATCTGCTGTTCCAATGGACTGCCATACAACTGTCTCAGTAATCTCAAGGATCTCGTTTCGACACGCGTGGCCCCGTTGGCCAATTCGGCACTTTCTTTGTAAGGCGAGTGCACATGCGCTGCACTTTGCATATCATGAATACCCGTAATTGTGGCTCGTTAACTGGACCCTTTGTTCAGCAAGGACGTGTTTGAATTTGCAAGTTCATCTATCATGGCGTTTTTAAAGGAGTGGAGTCACTCAGTGTGTGGTCTTACGACCTGGCGCAAAATACTAATTTCGACAGTTAGTTTTTTTCGTTTTAATGACCTCCACGTCTACGTTGCCCAGGGGGTCTATATCGACTGGTAGAAATTGTTAGCCATGATGTAATGTTTGACGTAACTCTTTTTTTCTCTGAAATTATTTATTTTTCAGTATTGTTATAAAACAAACCTAACCTAACCTAGACAGTATACTATGAGTATTCTCCACCTCCCTCAAAAAAAAAAAAAACCTATAGAGTTCTACAGGATGACCATTAAAAAAAATGAAAAACGTACGGTTACAGCGGGAAATAAATTATGACTAACAACAATTATGACATACATTATATTATGACTTATAAAATTATGGCAGTCGAAAGGATCCCTTGCCCACGGCCTCCAGGCGCCTAAATCTGACCCTGCCAATGAAATTTCATTATATTCTGATGTCATTATTTTCTGATTTTTGATTTGCAGCGCGAGTCACAAGCAATTTTTTGTAGTCAGTATTAGATTTTTAACTTACAAACTTATAAAAAAAATAAGTAAACCCACCCATGAAACCCAATATTATTATATCAAAGGTCATTATTCTAGCATTTATACCGTGTAATTTTCTTGGGCACATTTTTGTTGACTTGGTAGAAGATTCTGTTACAGTTTCTAGGATATCTAATAGAAGTAGGTACAACACGCCTAAAAAATTGTATGCTTTAAATTCGGGTTTTGTTCCGCGTCACTTGATTTTCGAGCAGCTCGAAGTCGTCTCGTGATCATGGCGCATGCAACTGTGCCGAAATATGGAGCTTCTCTAAAATCAAGGTGCTCGGAAAAAAACCCGAATTTAAATCATAAAAGGGCCAATCAACTATTTTACCGACACTTTGGGCGTCTCCTGCGTTACTAAAAAATCCTACTTCCAACAAGATATTTGAAAGAAAGAAAGAAAGAAAAAACATTTATTGCCACAAAACACATTAAATAAGATTTCGTACAAAATAAAAGTTTATAATTGTGACAATAGGCACAACGGGGTAGGGTAGAACGGTCGGGGTCACGATATGGTACGGGGTATTTCACGGTTTAATAGGTTGAACTTACGTAAGATGGCACGTATTCATGTACACATCTATTCAATTACAGAAAAAACATGTTTAATTACTAAAATATGCAATTGTTTGAAAAATGTCGCGGACAGATTAGTGTAGGTAAAAGGTTTAATTGGCCCAAAATGAGTATTGACCGCGATAATCTAAAATATTACGCCTAAAAAATAATCGAACATGTCATCAAATTCTACAGCCCATTCATAACAAAATGTGACCACGAAAATGAGGTAGTTGAAACACTCAAATAATGACCCCCCTACGTTTTACACTTAACTTTACATTAACGATGTTACCTGTAGATTTAAAAAATAATTAAGCGTGCACTTTATTAAAGCCGCTATTAATATTTGATTGATAACGCTGCACTCCCAGCACTTGACTGCAAGCTGGTTGAGATTAATTGGGATCTTTAAATAAACGAACGGGCTTACATGATCAACTGGTTTACCCAGTGCAATGTTCAATGTGAAACGCTGGTCTTAGTTTGAGTATTAAAGAAAGAAATTGCAGATGTTGTGTTGTAAGAGCGTTTTGAGTTTATTCGATCCGTGCCGATACCGATATCGGGGCAAGTAAAATATATGAAATATACCTGTCTTTCAGATTATCCGATCCGATATCGGATCATATTTCATACATTTTACTTGCTCCGATAAATGAAAAAATGTTAACAAATATTATTTTTTAAGAGAAGTTTCCCTGCCGGCCGCGCGGCCGCGTTAGGTGTTCGTTTGGGATATTGCTGTCTTTATCGCTCGTGACATAAGCGCTCGCAGCCGTTCCCCCCCAATGCCTTCCGCAAAAACGTCCGTAATATATATCGAGATAGCTGTAAGCTTTTCAAGATTTGGGCGGTTGAATTTTGGGTTTTGTTGTCCTCATATTATACGAAAAGTATAGCATAGAAGTCTAGTCCATACTTACAAAATTTCATCTATTTCTGTTGCCTAGTTTTCAAATGAGACCGGGACTACGTTTGTATGGAGAATGGAATGGACTCCTTATTGAATCAACCTTCCAAAAAGGTTAATTCTCCGCATATTCAGCATTTACACACATGAACGGCTAAACTTGACTAATTAACAGTATACCTAACCCATTTTCTTATCAGAATTGCTGTTAGTACCTACTAAATATCCACACGCAGTTTCGCTCCAAGTTTGAAATGAAGGACATAAAACATAACATACATTTTTCAACGGTGTGAAAATGCTGTACGTTTTCCAGTCCATGAAATGCAAGGGAAATATGTGGGATTTTATCCTATAGCTCTCTGCTTCGGAGAGAGTGGAGGAATATCCAATAGGTACCCACCATTATATTTTACTGATGCCACTTAAAACACCGATGTTTATTTGCTCTGTAATTTATGGGAGGTCATTTTATGACCAGCGTCTCATTTTGCACTAGAAACATGCCAGTTGCTGAAAATTGCCATAGAAAATGTGTTTTCCCCAAACTGTCAAGGTCACCGCCTTATTTCGATATTTAAAATTTAGTTCCAAAGTTTTTTCTTCTTAATTTTGTAAACAACTGTAAGAAGTAATTGTAAGTATTGTAAGTAGTTTAAAGAAAGTTGCTATTTAACTCATGCACCCCCGAGTACCACGCATGCATGCAATGTACGGTGCAATATGGTCGAAAGGTGGTGGTTATTTCAGTCTCGACTTAAGTCCCGATTGTAACAATACACTACAATACAATAATTCTTTATTGCACACCAACACATAGCAAGCGGTACAGAAAAAACATTCTGAGGTAAGTAACTAACTTAAAAAAGTTTCATTTCCTGATAAATTCGTACATTACACTTAGACTAGAATGCTATATTTATCTTAGTTGTCTAATAAAACTCTAAGTTTCACTTGACTTCTAGCACTTTAACGACCCAAGTCAATTTCCTCTCAGCATTAAAGTTAGCCAGTAATAGTAAAGAATAATTAACAAGTAATTCCTGTGTCCAGTGCTAAAGGCGGGTTTACACGATCCTAGTATTGGCGCTAGTACTGTTTCTTAGATACTGTCTGACAGTACAAGCACTTACGACCGCTAATAACACGCTTTATATTAACCCGTAAACAAACTTCGGCTTGATTTTCACCTACTTTCTATTTGGTTTTGACACGAAACCTGGCATTTATGCTTGTATCGAACTAAATCTAATGATGGAATCGTAAGCTAGACTGGAAGTTGAAGACAACAACGCCGTAACCTAGCCTTGTTATAATAGAATGGTTTTGTGTACTTTAACCTTGACTGGTCAGGGTCTGATAAGTGTTTTTAAACTTTTTCTATTTATTTTTACAATATAACACAATACAATGATTTTATAAATACCACAACTTACTGTAGTAAGCAACTACGATTGATATCAAGTATCAGAAAGTGTTAAGCGATACCTTGTTATGCGTTATTTACAAGTGTTAAATAAGTAAATAAATAAATTTGCTTTAGACGTTTTTATAACCGTATTGTATTAGGTATTGAGTTACTAAGCGCCTTTACTTCTAGCAGTCTAATAACCTAGGTACCCGTGACAAAGTCCACTCAGCATTCAAGTTAGCCAGTAATCATAGTAAGTAAGGATTAATTAAGAAAAAATCTTGTTTCCCACGATAAAAGCGGGTTTACATGAACTTAGTACTTGACACTAGTACTATTTGTTAGATATTATTTGAAAATAAGACTTAGACACTTATGATCCGCTTATTTTTACTCTTTATTCCGCGGGCAAGTTGCTCGCTCGCAGGGTTTACACAATGGCCCCTGTAATGTGAATGAAACGTCTTAGTAATTTTAGTAGTAAATTAACAAAATACATAGTTAAATTATATACTATTTAATTATCCTACATTCAAAGTATTTAAAACGTGATAGATTTGGAATGTGGTTTTAAGAATAAGAAATTTTAAAACTACAGGTAAGTGTTATTAAGTACTAAGCATTAAGTTCCTAAACTCGTGTAAGCCCGGATGAAAAAGAACGCGGAAGAGAGGCCATATAATGGGGCTGATGGTGAGTTAGAGGCAGCGAGGCAAGTGGTTATGCTGGAGCCATGCGAGCTTGAAATAAAAAGAAGTACTTAATAAGTGTGGGATGTAATAGTCTAGTTCCCCTCAGAGATTAAGCTACAAAGTACAAACAAAGTAACCAAGTAGAGATTTCTCGTCTATCGAAAACGTGGTAGGTAATAACCACACCTTTCTCCAAAATACATCGAGTGGCGACCACGAACCGGAAGATGAAGCGTTGGTAGAAATTATTTTACTCCTAAATTTAACCCTTGGAACAATGATGGTCTGAACGATGCCTGAAGCGCGAACGAAGCGTTTCCGTTTCAGGCAAAACTGCTTCCTTATCCGTGTTCGGGTGTCCGGCTGTTTTCATCTACTGGTCCCATTTCTGAACTGATTCCCTTCAAATTTTGTGAGCCTGTTTAATAATTACATGTTTTTTGACAACTCAGTTTATGGATTTTTTTCTAAATATCCTGAAGGTTGAAAACGTAAAAAATAGTCTCATGTAGTTCTACCAAGGAGAAATTCTTCTTAGGATTGCATATAATAATGTCTATTTATATTATTATGTCATGTTAACATCCGAAGTATTCACTACGATTATCTTAGACATCTCCATCAACCGGTCCGATTCTCAACGCTTCTCGAGCGCGTGGAATTCAGTTTTTTTCGCACTTTTGTGGATAATTTTGAAGTCATAGACCCCCATTAGCGAATAGTCGTGTTGTCAACTTTTTGCTAGATTTGGTTCGTTAATTATATTTCGCATGACTCACTTCAATTCAAGCGTTTGTGTAAACTTGTAAAGTATTTAGTTGATAAAAAATAAGACCCTGTTTCACCACTGTCTGTTGAGCTCCTGATATCTTAAGGTTCAGATATTAATGATGATGGCTCTATTTATTTTGTTCAAATGAATAGAGATACAGACACATCACAGACATATGTCTCATAAAATTAAGTAACAATATGATTAATTAAGTGAAACGGGCTCGAAATTAGGTACCTATTAACACTTTCTGACGATCATGCATGCAAGCATGATCTATCCATACTAATATTATAAATGCGAAAGTGTGTGTGTTTATAATGTTTGTCCGTTTTTCATGTCAAAACGGAGCGACGGATCGACGTGATTTTTGGCACAGAGATAGTTTATGGGCTAGAGAGTGACATAGGCTACTTTTTATCCCGGAAAATGCACAGTTCCCGAGGGAATAGCGCGTGATAACCGAATCCCACGTGGGCGAATCCTAGTACTTCAATAAATACTGTTAGGTAACTTAACTACATTGAACTATATTGTATTGATATACTTGGCCTTTACTATACAGATTTGGCTTTGCTGGCGTTACAATACAATACAATAATTCTTTATTAAAGACCAAAACATAGTAAGCAGTACAGAAAACATAGGTAAATAGAGATTTTCTGAGGTACCTTAAGATCTGGCATATGTTATTGTATGTATTATCATCATCATCCCAGCCTATATACGTCCCACTGCTGGGCACAGGCCTCCTCTCAGAACAAGAGGGCTTGGGCTATAGTTCCCACGGGGCCAGTGCGGATTGGGAACTTCACACGCACCATAGAATTGCTTCGCAGGTTTGTGCAGGTTTCCTCACGATGTTTTCCTTCACCGCAAAGCTCGTGGTAAATTTCAAATGTAAATTCCGCACATGAATTTGGAAAAACTCAGAGGTGCGAGCCGGGGTTTGAACCCACGACCCTCTGTTTGAGAGGCGATAGGTCAAACCACTAGGCCACCACGGCTTTTTATTATAATATATTTTAGTATGTATTATAATATTTGTATTTTATTTTTATAATAGTTATTTTTATGTATGTATGTAAACTCTTTATTGTACAAAATAAAGACCAGTCAACCTTTGAGTGGATGAGAGGAGCATTCAGTCAGGGACAGACAAAAAGTGAGTTTAAAAATTAAAATAGATAGTGGAAGCTACAATACATTGCTTTAAATAATATAATACACAAATCTATAAAAGAATCCTAACATAAAAATACACCTACTATATACAAATATTCAAACAAAATAAGAATAATACGTACCAATACAATAAGCAAAAATAATAATATTAATATTTTTTGAGTTTATGTATCATATTTTTAAAGGATAGGTATATTGTAGCTTCTGCTATTTCTGTTGTTTGAATTCACTCTTTGTCGGTCCTAACTGAACGCTACTCTTATACAAGGTACTACTATCTCAACGTTTGTCAATTGTCTTTATTTTTGTTCAATGATTGGTTTACTTACATAAATAAACACTTACTACTCGTACTACGGAACCCTAATGACATACCTTAGCACATAGTTATGTCTTTATTACACTTCAAACGTAACCGGCCATCCAATTATATCGTCAACCGCCTTGCGTGACCATCCCAATGGATTCTTAACTAGAGACAGCCGATATCACAATTTGAGTAATTTCACTAGCTTCCTCATTTCTGGCACTAGATTTTAATAAGATCATTTTTCTTGCTTCTCACTCGCTACATTATTGACAGAGTGGTCGTAGGGTGATAGCACCAGTCATGGACAAGAATTAATAATGTTATTTTTTCCGTTAACCCAACTTTTAAGAAACAGACTCTATCTTTATTTAGAGTTTTACCACCCATTGACTAAATTTATTTGACGGATAAATTTAATCAATGGATTGTGAAACAGGGGGTTAAACTTAAATAACACTCAGATAACTGATGATCATAATTAGTAAGGATCCTGAACGTTTGTTTGTCCGTCCGTATGACAGAATAAATATTTCTTTTGAACCTATTATGGAGTCAGCGTAGAAATTTTAAATTGTCATGGAGTATAATATTGTATATTCATATTGTATCTGCTATAGCTATGATTAGCAACTAAAAAGAGTTGTTTCTCGGCGTGGCCCCACAGATTCGCATTTATTAAATTAGTTTTAGTAGAATACCAGTTTTACATACATTTTAGTGATTTACACAATTATGCTACTTTTGTGATTTTTTCAATGTTTCATCTTTAACAAGGGCATAGTTATAGTTGAGTACCCTTATTTTAAAAACAATTAAAAAATCTCTATAATTCTAGTTTCTTGTCGTAATCAATCATACATATTTGTACCCGTGTCTTGTTAAAGCGCGTGCCCGTTGAAAATCATTTTTAATTGAGCAATTTTACAAGAAAGTGTAATTACACTTAATTACCTACTAGTTTTCTAAATTTCATCTTAATTAATAATTATATTTTTTTGCAGGTAATTAAATGAAACTTCTCCTCAGCTGAATCCAGTGCAGACATTAAAATAAGCCCTTTACATAGTAAGTACTGATACTTTGACACAGCAGCTGCTGGATAGAGCCCATCTTCTTGCTCCACTCTTTCCTGTTGAATCATCATCATCATCATCATATACGTCTCACCATAGGGCATAGGCTTCCTCTCGGAAAGAAAGTGCTTGGGCCATAAATTCCATTTGAATCCTCTTTTTTTCGCTTTGCCAAATAAAGTGTTTTTTTTCTTTTTTTAATTCGATTGGATGGCAAACGAGCAAGTGGGTCTCCTGATGGTAAGAGATCACCACCGCCCATAGACACCTGCAACACCAGGGGGATTGCAGATGCGTTGCCAACCTTACTAAGAAACTGTTTAAGAAAAGCCAATTCAGGCGTGGCGTAAAACCTTTTGCTCTTATTGGCACCCCACTTTCATAAAGTCCATCTAGGTCAGCCTTCGAAGGATGTTATCTCGCCGCAAGTGGGTCACTGCATCCTGGTCACGAACCTATTACAATGCTGCTAATTATCTTAACTTTGCCCGTTCACAACAATAAGCACCTGGTTTCTGAATAACGCGGATAGATAAATGTAAAGTTGAAGAACATCCAATATGACAGATGAATCGTTGTAGTAAACAATTGATAGAGAGAAGGAGATTTAATAACAGTAGGTAATTAAAACATCAACATGCAATGACTCAAAATTTCTCGATTTTCGCTCTAAGTATACCTATGCTAACATGAGAATGTATACATGCTAAATTCCTAAAAAAATATAATATATGTAACTATATAATTGCCACGACAGCAATTTTTTTCACACTCAGCCACGACATATCCTTGCTTGTATTTTTTTTCTCCGTCTTCCGACTGCGGCAAAGGAACTGGCTGGTGGTGGTGGGACTGATGGAACCAAATAAATCTTTCTTTCTTTCTTTCTTCTTTCTTTCTTAATAAGTCCGTCAATAAGATTATCAAAAGACATTAAGCACGTATTTTTGCCCGCGACTTTGTCTCCCAAGAATCGTTATAGCGCGCCCACGAGAAGTATATTTTATAATTTTCCGGGATAAAACTACCCTAAAGCCTTCTCAAGACTTCTCAGAAGCTTAAAGTTCCATCTTACAGACTGGCTAAAACCAAAAAGTCGTTTCTGGGAAATTGCATACGTTTTTATAATAAAATTCCAAAAAATATTATAAATGAAACGGATACAAAATTCAGATCTATTGTCAAGAAGACATTAATATCAAAGGCGTATTATAAAGTTAATGATTATATCATGGACAGGGATATTTGGAAATAATTCCGATCCGCATTAGCGATCCCTTCAAATAGCGAACCTACTGTGTTAAAAATAAAGTTGTGTTAAATACTTGTGATGTATACATATCATTTAATAATATTGTAAATCTGTTTAAAAAAATATATACCTCGTTGAGTTTCTTGCCGAATCTTCTCAACAGAGGTTTTTCCGAACCGGTGATAGATTTTTTTTGACATTCATAAGTGCTTGTTATAGCCTAAATTGAATAAAGCTATTTTGACTTTGACTTTGACGCTTGTGTGGCTTGTTTTTTAACATGGCAAACAACGTCATAAGATAAATCTTTGTTAAAATGTCAACGGTTTCCGGCATTTTTTTCTATTTATCAGCTATATGACTAGAACATATCTACCTACAACATATGTTACTGAAGATAATACTGTTGTTATTAACCTATTTTCCACAGACAGTAATTTACATAGAGCCTTTTCTAGAGCAGACGGAAAACTGGTAGATATTATATCAGATCGACACATTGACATAGGACATTATGATAATATCGATAGTGATAATCGGACGTGAACATTTGACTGGGCGATAACCGATAAGTTTTTTTGAATCTAATACTAGTTTCCTTTGTACACATCCTTTTGATACTATTATGAAAAACAAAAGCGCAATTTTAGGGCGCGTGCGAGCAAAGTAATTGTTTCAGGTCATTGAAAAACAAAAGGTAAAACAATAATTTCGCTTCAAGACTTATTTTAATTGTCTAGATGTTTTGACCCTTTTCTAACGGTCGTATCTACGAGTAATTAATAATTCTTATTGAAAATCGCGGACCTTTATCATCATCATAACATCAGCCATAGGATCCACTGTTGGCCATAGGTCTACCCCATAGACCTCCAGTAGCTTCGATTGCAAGCAGCCTATGCATCCACCGTGAACCCGCTTCTTTAACCAGGTCATTCGTCCATCTCGGTGGTAGACGTCCTTCGCTGTCATCCAATCATTGCAAATAGCAAATATTACATACTTCCATGTCTCTTTGAATATGAAACTACCACCGAGTCACGTTGCTGCGTGAAGAAGAGCTACGAATTAGCCCGAAACATGTCGAGCTAAACTCGATTTAAGACGTGTTATCCGGATTTATTTCATAAAAAAATTCCATGTTTCATTCAAATACTCACAAGACAATTAACTTATACGCTAATTATCGAGCGCACTGCTATAATTTATTGAAAAAGATATTCTTTGTCGCATCTATATACCTCGTAAAACTAAATATCTCATTCATATCCACTTTGTCTTTGAAAGATTCGTCATCGTTCTAAATAATTTCACTAAGAATGACAGTTTCCTCAGACAGAATTCAATTCTATGCTAGATGTATAATAATAATAATAAATAATAAAAAATCATTTATTTCGGGCAACTTGGCCCATACAATAAATACCTTACAGACTAACATACATATTTATAATCAATATTATTTAAAACTAATTTGGTGACAAAACGGCGTGACCCCGTTGAACCACCGTCCCTGACGTCGCATTCATCTGCGGCATGGTGCCCCGGAACCGCCGGGAACACGACGTCTTTCGGCCAGAAGGCAGCACTCGCGATGGTTCCCATCAGCAGCCGCAATCAAGCCACGCATGTCCTACCGACCATTACACTACTTAATCCTTAACAGCACTTGATTTTAACAGCTCAAGTCTATTCCCCCTTGAAATATTCCTACTCGAAACTCCTGCTTGATACCCTACTTAACAGGATTACCTGAAACATTGTAATCTACTTCACAATTACACAATGTTCATGAAATCTCAGGGATCCGCGCTACATAAATGGGTGTAGATATGACACTGATAACGGGTTATCGCTAAGAACTCTAGATACCACGATAAGGGGTGGTAATTGTAGGAATTACGGTGCTATTTCTGAAGACTACTTTAAACATGCAGTTTCTTGTGGAAAGAAAAATATGCCGGAAGATTTAAATGTAAAATATGGATATGGAAATGTTAAAAACACGATGGATGATGCCGTGATAAGGTATTGAACTGCCAATAGTAATTCCTCTAAGTCGCTTACTCTTAACAAAGTGGTCGTCGGTTGATAATAAATAAGGAGGGCTTCTACGAAATTAGAAAATCGAAGTTCGTATCGTACCGTCCCTTTCATTATCGTATTAAATAATATAAGCGCCAGTGGGACGGCAAGATACGAAGTTCGAATTTTGCACTTCTTAGTATACTTAGGGGCTGTAGTGAACCTTCGTGACAACTTTCTTGCTAAAATAGTGTTTTTTTTGCCTTCCACACCGTAGAGTTGGAGTCCGGAGTTCTATGGCAATAGGGAGTGCTGCTGACCACTCAACATTAGGTCCTTTGGTGATATCCACGGGAAGATTTGGATCCATCCTATTCTAAAACCGAGCACTGAACGGGCAGTAATGCTTTTAATGCCAAAAATGATAGCGAAATATAATTGCTTTTTGATTTGGGGTCAATCAACTTTTTAGTGTTGTTTCTGCCCCGTGACTCAGGAGACATCAATCATACACTTGCACAGGAAAATGTTTAATAAGTGACCCAGGGGACTTCACCGTTGAACTTGACTTGCTAAGTTTAATTGTTCGAAAATGGTTAAACTGAGCAAGTGGCGCCATGGTGCCATACATTCTTCCGGAATGTAACTTTATTTGCGAACTACTTTCCGCTGGCGGTAGGTATATCGTCCACTAGTGTGTATATGTGTTTATGTATTTAGTTTTAAATGGGTCCCACTGACAAACAGCGTTGCGGCTTGCCGCAACATTATGCGGAGTGGGGCCCCAATTTATACTATTCGATGTTTTTTTTAAATTAATACATATTTCTTCCTACCAGTCTGTCATTGCCACCAGCTACACTAAAAAGTTTATTGACCCTTTTGCACAGCACAAATTGTCGTGGTGTTTCTAGACTTTTCCATAGTGTAATATAATATTGTACAGCTAGTAAATCTAAAATGAAAACAGAAAGATGACCTTGCGTATATTATTACCAGTGTCTTGTGTAATAAACGCCTACACGGTAAAATAATACGCGATATGCATAATCTGGATATAAACTGCGGCAAAAATATACAAGTTATGCAAGCACTACCTATTTCGTAATGTCTTCATACAAAAAGAGGTTCAACGTGCCCCGCCTTTGTTATCCAAAATATTGTTAAATATAGCGACATTGTTTTATTTTTTGCATGGCCTCGAGAGCGCCATGTCCGAGTAATGTTACGTGGCATATCTTTCTTTTGTCTTTTCAAAGCCGAAGCATAATTATTTGACCATAAGGCATGCGTACGATATTTTCACTTTTTCTGGCACTACTATTAATTGACCTGTTAAATGTTACTGCTCATTATTGTTTTTATTATAGATTGAATTCCAATTTGACATTGTTATTTTATTTTTGGCTGATATTATATTGATCTACAATGAAATTTTCATGCAAGCACTGTCAACTAAAGTACAGTTAGCAAAAAATTTACAAAAAATAAAAATTTAAACAAAAGTATTTTTAGTTATTATAAATCGATTAATCAACCCGAAAAGGTTTTCCAAAGTAATTTTTACCCCCGACGCAAAAAGAGAGGTGTTATAAGTTTGACCACTATTATGTTTCTCTGTGTGTCTGTCTGTGTGAACTGATTTAAAAGGGTTTTTTTATTTGAAAACAGGTTTTGTAGCGATGGTTTTAGACATGGTTTATCAAAATCGGTTCAGCCGTTTTTGAGATATTGAAGTGACAATGACGGAGGTTTTCGAACTTATTGTTGGTTAGGTTATTATCTTATTTAAACACCAACTAATAAGCTCCAATAACTGCGGATGTAAAACAAAATCAAATACAAGGGTACCTACACGATCATAAAATTTACTAACGACATACAAATACACAATAAGCCTATAAATGTAAGGATAGTAATCCATCGTCACGAAACTCCCCGTAGAATATTCCACAAACTCACAATAGCATGATATCACCTAGGATCGAATTCCGTAATATTGACTTGCCAAACAAACTTAAAAGTCAGGCCTTAAACTAAACGTTTTGTACTCTAAACCATCTCCACTAAAGACCCTTTTCAAATGCCAAACCAGCAACTCCAATGTTGTTTATTTACAATAAGCCATTATACACAACCTGACTGGAATTTCGTACAGTCGTATTTTCTTAAAAATCCTTAAGCTTAAATTGTTCTTAGAATTGGACACGGCCAAATACAGGGCCGTTTTATGTTTCGCAGAAATCTTATGAGAATGGGTCAGGCTTCAATCAATTTGGAACTAGATTGGCTCGTTTGCCAATACTGTGACGTCAGACAATCAGTATAATGACGATGTTTATTTATTTATTTAGAGAGAAAAACATTTATTAACACGTCATATTTGATACACATAAGTCAAAGTCAAAGTCAAAAAAAATATCTTTATTCAATTTAAGCTATAACAAGCACTTATGAATGTCCAAAAAAATCTACCACCGGTTCGGAAAAACCTCTGCTGAGAAGAATCCGGCAAGAAACTCAACGAGGTATATATATATATATTTTTAAACATATTTACAATATTATTAAAAATATAAAAATACCTTAGATGGAGAATTAAAAAAATCTTCGAATGTAGTACTACTACTTTACACTACTACTACTTTACTATTTTATTTAAGTACGGCAATTGATCCGACATGTTTATTATTGATCAAAGTTCCGTAATAAATAAAGCTACTACCGAAATTGCTGCAATTTTACTGAAATTGTTACTCCTATCTACTAATTTATTCTTAAACACTTACGACGTAAAAGGAAGGACCATGGGGAACGATTAAAAAATGACC